>NC_057388.1:98592459-98852722 GCF_019320065.1 Cervus canadensis
TCTTTAGGGTTTTCTATGTAGAGGATCATGTCATCTGCAAACAGTGAGAGTTTCACTTCTTCTTTTCCTATCTGGATTCCTTTTACTTCTTTTTCTGCTCTGATTGCTGTGTCCAAAACTTCCAACACTATGTTGAATAGTAGTGGTGAGAGTGGGCACCCTTATCTTGTTCCTGATTTCAGGGGAAATGCTTTCAATTTTTCACCATTGAGGGTGATGCTTGCTGTGGGTTTGTCGTATATAGCTTTTATTATGTTGAGGTATGTTCCTTCTATTCCTGCTTTCTGGAGAGTTTTAATCATAAATGAGTGTTGAATTTTGTCAAAGGCTTTCTCTGCATCTATTGAGATAATCATATGGTTTTTATCTTTCAGTTTGTTAATGTGGTGTATTACATTGATTGATTTGCGGATATTAAAGAATCCTTGCATTCCTGGGATAAAGCCCACTTGGTCATGGTGTAGGATTTTTTTAACATGTTGTTGGATTCTGTCTGCTAGAATTTTGTTAAGGATTTTTGCATCTGTGTTCATCAGTGATATTGGCCTGTAGTTTTCTTTTTTTGTGGCATCTTTGTCTGGTTTTGGAATTAGGGTGATGGTGGCCTCATAGAATGAGTTTGGAAGCTTACCTTCATCTGCAATTTTCTGGAAGAGTTTGAGTAAGATAGGTGTTAGCTCTTCTCTAAATTTTTGGTAGAATTCAGCTGTGAAGCCATCTGGTCCTGGGCTTTTGTTTGCTGGAAGATTTTTGATGACAGTTTCGATTTCCTTGCTTGTGATGGGTCTGTTAAGATCTTCTATTTCTTCCTGGTTCAGTTTTGGAAAGTTATACTTTTCTAAGAATTTGTCCATTTCATCCAAGTTGTCCATTTTATTGGCATAGAGCTGCTGGTAGTAGTCTCTTATGATCCTTTGTATTTCAGTGTTGTCTGTTGTGATCTCTCCATTGTCATTTCTAATTTTGTTAATTTGGTTCTTCTCTCTTTGTTTCTTAATGAGTCTTGCTAATGGTTTGTCAATTTTGTTTATTTTTTCAAAAAACCAGCTTTTAGCTTTGTTGATTTTTGCTATGGTCTCTTTAGTTTCTTTTGCATTTATTTCTGCCCTGATTTTTAAGATTTCTTTCCTTCTGCTAACCCTGGGGTTCTTCATTTCTTCCTTCTCTAATTGCTTTAGGTGTAGAGTTAGGTTATTTATTTGGCTTTTTTCTTGTTTCTTGATGTAAGCCTGTAAAGCTATGAACCTTCCCCTTAGCACTGCTTTTACAGTGTCCCATAGGTTTTGGGTTGTTGTGTTTTCATTTTCATTCATTTCTATACATATTTTGATTTCTTCTATGATTTGTTGGTTATTCAGAAGCATGTTATTTAGCCTCCATATGTTTGAATTTTTAACAATTTTTTCCCTGTAACTGAGATCTAATCTTACTGCACTGTGGTCAGAAAAGATGACTGGAATGATTTCAATTTTTTTTGAATTTTCCAAGACCAGATTTATGGCCCAGGATGCGATCTATTCTGGAGAAGGTTCCGTGTGCACTTGAGAAAAAGGTGAAGTTGATTGTTTTGGGCTGAAATGTCCTATAGATATCAATTAGGTCTAGCTGGTCCATTGTGTCATTTAAGGTTTGCGTTTCCTTGTTAATTTTCTGTTTAGTTGATCTATCCATAGTAGTGAGTGGGGTATTAAAGTCTCCCACTATTATTGTGTTACTATTAATTTCCTCTTTCATACTCGTTAGTGTTTGCCGTACATATTGCGGTGCCCCTATGTTGGGTGCATATATATTTATAATTGTTATATCTTCTTCTTGGATTGATCCTTTGATCATTATGTAGTGTCCTTCTTTGTCTCTTTTCACATCCTTTATTTGAAAGTCTATTTTATCTGATATGAGTATTGCGACTCCTGCTTTCTTTTGGTCTCCGTTTGCGTGAAATATTTTTTTCCAGCCCTTCACTTTTAGTCTGTATGTGTCTCTTGTTTTGAGGTGGGTCTCTTGTAGACAGCATATATAGGGGTCTTGTTTTTGTATCCATTCAGCCAATCTTTGTCTTTTGGTTGGGGCATTCAACCCATTTACATTTAAGGTAATTATTGATAGGTGTGGTCCCGTTGCCATTTACTTTGTTGTTTTGGGTTCACGTTTATACAACCTTTCTTTTTGAGTGTTTTTAAGTATTTGTTCTTTTAATATAGTTTCAGTTTTAATTAATTAATTGATTTTACTTCATTGCTGTGCACAGACTTTCTCTGGCTGTGGTGAGCGGAGGGCTACTTTTCACCGTGGCGTGTGGGCTTCTCCTTCTGGTGCCTTTTTATTACAGAGCACAGGTTCTAGGCACAGAGGCTCAGTAGTTGTGCCTAGGCTTAGCTGCTCCACGGCATGCAGAATCTTCCCGGACCAGGGATCAAACCCATGTCCCTTCATTGACAGATAGATTCTAATCCACTGTGCCACCAGGGTAGTCCTATTTTACACCTTTTAAATGGCTGTACTACAACATCGTAAGTTCAGACAAGACAACATTCACTTCATAATGTTAGGACACTGCTTATTTCAATGGTCTTCAAACTTCAAAGGTAACTTAAGGTTAGGTGGATATGGATGATTTTAGGAGAATCATTTCCAGATTTGCAGTGTCTATTTGTATTCTTTCTTTTTTTTTGCTTTATCAATTTTTTTATTTTTTATTTTTTCAGTGGGTTTTGTCATACACTGACATGAATCAGCAATAGATTTTATTTGTATTCTTTACTTTATTTGTATTCTTTCTAACTGATCTGCTTAACAACTAGTTCTTCTTTCTTCCTCTCCTTTAAAGATCACTGCTTTGTAATTCTCCACTTTGTAAAAGAAAGGCAAACTCCTTATCCATCTCAAGTGCATCTACTAACGCGTACTCTTCTGAGCTATATAAACTTCAAACTACCTAACAAACAAGAAAAGAAGGAAAATCCCTTGACAAAAAAAGGGGGGGGGGTGGATATTAAGAGCAAGACCTTATTTTATCAGTGAAACAAATTCTTGGGAAGGTTTCAAGCCTTATCTATTTATCCAGCCATCCAACTGAGAATTCAGAAGTCTAATGGTCATAGTATAGGCACACAGTACATGTTTAAGATAAATAAGCAATCAGATTTTTTTTTTTCTTAGTGAAAAGTGAGTTCAATCTATCTGAGTGATTTTTGCAAATGCAAAACATGCAAAACATGCTTTTTGCAAATTACACTACAGTATATACTGTCTACAGATACTCTATAAACTGAATGATTTAAATCTGTAATTTTATGGTGTGACTGAAAATGTATTTAACATAAAATATACTCTAGAAATCAAGGCCACTTAAATTATTTGAAGTTATAATGAAAAACGTGAGATAATTTTTTAAATGTACAAAGGAGAACAAATAAGCAAAGGGCACTTGGTTTATTTAATAATTCCTTCCTGGAGGACATTTAGATTATTTCACCTCTCCCAGCTTTAAACAATGCTTCAAAATGGCTCTGTAATGCCTTTCTGGGCAAAGGTAGAAGTTTTCCTTTTAGATAGTGAGGCACAGGATTCCAAAATTGAAGGATACACTCATTTAAAAAAATCAGTATGGCAAATGGTCTTCCAAAAGGACAAAAGTACCAAGATACCTCCTATTAGGGTATCAGTCCACCCTTTCCCCACAATCCCACCACAGTGTATATTATCAAACTTAAAAATTTTTCCTGATCTTAATGGGGGAAACGTGATCTTCTTGTTTCAATTTGTATTTCCCAGGAAAGTTCAGCATTTTCCATGCTTATTGACCATTTAAATTTCTTTATGAAAAATTCTCTATCCATATTCTTTCTCCCTTCAATTTTTTTTCTTTTCAGTTTCTAGATGCCCTTTTTTCTGGATATTAATCCTTATTCTCCTACAAATGCTGCAGTCTTTCCTTCTTTTTACTTTGTCTCTTTAGTCATAGATTGTCTTGCTATTCAAGGCATGGTTCATAGACTACCAGCAGCATAATCTTCTGGAAGTTTGTAGGAGCAGCAGAATCTCAGGCCCCATTTCAAACTTACTGAACTTTATCAAAATGATCCTTATTAAAGTTTGAGAAGAAATGACAGAAGTTTCTAGTTTTTTCTATAATCAGATATTACAATATTTTCCTTTATGAATCTTTAGCTAATTTCTCATATCCCCACCAAGCATTAGGATGCCTTTTCTCTAGTTACATTTACTCCCCAAGTAATCTTATCTAATCCCGTGGCTTTATATATGTACTGATGAAGTCCAAATTTTTAAATCCAGCTCTGTTCTCTCAACTCCATGGTATTTTTGTTCAGGTGCCTACTGTACATTCCTACATACTTATTAAGATAAGTATTTCAAACTTAACATGTTCAAAAGTTAACTTGATATTTATCCACCAAGTCCTGTTTCAAAATCTGTTTTTCTTACAGTCTCTTCATCTCAGAAAATGACAAACTCCCTCCATGATGAGTTCACTGACCACCCAGGGCAGAACAGCTTTATAATCAGAATTTGATATTCTAAAATTGATTATGTTTTTCATGTCTATTAGCTACTTTGAAATCAGAAATAAGTTTTATTCATCTTTTATTCCCTCATCACTTATCTTGGTATCTTAGTCATTACAGGTATTCAAATTAGTGCTGGAGCTAAGATTTAAGCTTTCTTCAGAATAGGATAAGAGAGAAAAATTAATCCTAGTTCAGCAATTCTTTACAGTCCAAGAAATTAAGTACTCTATTACCTACAATCTCTCTTTTTCCTTTTCCCCCTTAAAGTTCCACAGATAAAACTCATGTGGTTAGGGTAAAGAACCATTCACCCAAAGAATGGTAGAAAAAGAAAGAAAAAAAAAATTAGAGAGGGCAAAGAGCATGCGAGAAACGAGGAGACTGAGCTGATTAGAATTGATTCCTTTTCTTCCTGGTGGTAGAAAATGCGAAGATTTACATAAGGCAGGGCCAAACCACAACTGCCTGAAAGGCAGGTTTCTTAACTTCCAAACAAAAGTAATTTTATAGCCAAAGAATGAAGAAAAATCTCTATGAACACTCACTTATAATTAGAAAAAAATCAGTCTGAGCAAGCAAACTCTTTCAGATTTTTCCTAAAGAATAAGAAAAAAGAAACTGTGATGATAATAATACTTTGATAATATATTAAAAAGTAGAATAAGATATTGTAAAGTTAACAGTAGATATAGAGTTTTGGCTTAAAATGTCTTCTTGAAAAAACAAGAAAAACTGTTACCACAATCCTAAAGGGGAAATGAAAGAATTAAAAACAAAAAATTTCAAGAAAGGTACTAGAAGAATTCCTATCCTTTTTTGATCTCTTCAGCAGAACATAGCAATTAAAACCAAGTAATATTAGTAAAGGGCAAAGGCTAATAGAGTTCTTCCAAAGAATGCACTCGTCATAGCAAACAACCTCTTCCAACAACACAAGAGAAGATTCTACACATGGACATCACCAGATGGTCAACACCAAAATCAGACTGATTATATTCTTTGCAGCCAAAGATGGAGAAGCTCTATACAGTTAGCAAAAACAAGACCGGGAGCTGACTGTGGCTCAGATCATAAACTCCTTATTGCCAAATTCAGACTTAAATTGAAGAAAGTAGGGAAAACCACTAGACCAACCAGGTATGACCTAAATCAAATCCCTAACGATTATACAGTAGAAGTGAGAAATAGATTTAAGGAACTAGATCTGATAGAGTGCCTGATGAACTATGGGTGGAGGTTCTGTATAGGAGACAGGGATCAAGACCATCCCCAAGAAAAAGAAATGCAAAAAACCAAAACAGCTGTCTGAGGAGGCCTTACAAATAGCTGTGAAAAGAAGAGAAGCCAAAAGCAAAGGAGAAAAGGAAAGATATACCCATCTGAATGCAGAGTTCCAAAGAATAGCAAGGAGAGATAAGAAAGCCTTCCTCAGTGATCAGTGCAAAGAAAGAGAGGAAAGTAACAGAATGGGAAAGACTAGAGATCTCTTCAAGAAAATTAGAGATACCAAGGGAACATTTCATGCAAAGATGGGCTCAATAAAGGACAGAAATGGTATGGACCTAAAAGAAGCAGAAGATATTAAGAAGAGGTGGCAAGAATACACAGAAGAACTGTACAAAAAAGATCTTCACGACCCAGATAATCACGATACTATGATCAATCACTAGACCAGACATCCTGGAATGTGAAGTCAAGTGGGCCTTAGGAAGCATCACTATGAACAAAGCTAGTGGAGGTGATGGAATTCCAGTTGAGCTATTTCAAATCCTAAAAGATGATGCTGTGAAAGTGCTGCACTCAATATGTCAGAAAATGTGGAAAACTCAGCAGTGACCACAGGACTGGATAAGGTCAGTTTTCATTCCAATCCCAAAGAAAGGCAATGCCAAAGAATGCTCAAACTACTGCACAGTTGCACTCATCTCACACGCTAGCAAAGTAATCCTCAAAATTCTTCAAGCCAGGCTTCAACAGTACATGAACCGTGAACTTCCAGATGTTCAAGCTGCTTTTAGAAAAGGCAGAGGAACCAGAGATCAAATTGCCAACATCTGCTGGATCATCGAAAAGGCAAGAGAGTTCCAGAAAAACATCTACTTCTGCTTTATTGACTATGCCAAAGCCTTTGACTGTGTGGATCACAATAAACTGTGGAAAATTCTGAAAGAGATGGGAATACCAGACCACCTGACCTGACCTGCCTCTTGAGAAATCTGTACGCAGGTCAGGAAGCAACAGTTAGAACTGGACATGGAACAACAGACTGGTTCCAAATAGGAAAAAGAGTCCGTCAAGGCTGTATATTGTCACCCTGCTTATTTAACTTATATGCAGAGTACATCATGAGAAACGTTAGGCTGGATGAAGCACAAACTGGCATCAAGATTGCCAGGAGAAATATCAATAAATTCAGATATGTGGATGACACCACCCTTATGGCAGAAAGTGAAGAAGAACTAAAGAGCCTCTTGATAAAAGTCAAAGAGGAGAGTAAAAATGTTGGCTTAAAGCTCAACATTCAGAAAACAAATATCATGGCATCTGGTCCCATCACGTCATGGGAAATAGATGGGGAAACAGTGGAAACAGTAGCAGATTTTATTTTTTTGGTCTCCAAAATCACTGCAGATGGTGACTGCAGCCATGAAATAAAACGATGCTTACTCCTTGCAAGAAAAGTTATGACCAACCTAGATAGCATATTAAAAAGCAGAGACATTACTTTGCCAACAAAGGTCTGTCTAGTCAAGGCTATGGTTTTTCCATTAGTCATGTATGGATGTGAGGGCTGGACTATAAAGAAAGCTGAGCGTCAAAGAATTGATGCTTTTGACTGTGGTGTTGGAGAAGACTCCTGAGAGTCCCTTGTACTGCAAAGAGATCTAACCAGTCCATCCTAAAGGAAATCAGTCCTGAATGTTCATTGGAAGGACTGATGAAGCTGAAATGCCAAGACTTTGGCCACCAGATGCGAAGAGCTGACTCATTTGCAAAGACCCTGATTCTGGGAAAGACTGAAGATAGGAGGAGAAGGGGATGACAGAAGATGAGATTGGTGGATGGCATCACCGACTCAATGGACATGAATTTGAGTAAACTCCGGGAGTTGCTGATGGACAGGAGGCCTGGTGTGTTGCAGTCCATGGGGTCTCAAAGAGTCGGACACGACTGAGCGATTGAACTGAATATATTAATAAACAACAGATCATTTCTCACAACTTACAAAAGGCAAAATTCACTCTCCAAAAAATGTGATTTTTTAAAAAAAATCTATGCTAAAATATAATGCATAAGAACTGCTATGGAAAGAACTGAAGGGTGGCAATGGCAGAAAAAAAACTACAGGCACTGATGCCCCTCCCCCCAACAAGAAGGTATCAGGTTCAAATCAATGATTTCTATCAAATCTTTAAGGAAATACACTATCAATTAATAGGTGATAGTACATATAAAAAAGAAAACCTTTCAAATTCGTTTTATGAAACTAGCAAAATCTAGATTCAAAACTTGACAAAAACAAAAAAATAAAGCCACAAAATAATCTAACCTGTGAGGACAAACTCAAATATAACTCAGTACTATATATGTATTTTTTAATGTAGGACTAGAGATCTCTTCAAGAAAATTCAAGAAAATCAGAGATACCAAGGGAACATTTCATGCAAAGATGAGCACAATAAAGGACAGAAATGGTATGGACCTAACAGAAGCAGAAGATATTAAGAAGAGATTGCAAGAATACACAGAAGAACTATACAAAAAAGATCTTCATGACCCAGATAACCACAATGATGTGATCACTCACCTAGAGCCAGGCATCCTGGAGTGACAGTGAGGGACGCTGGGAAGCTCACGTTCACACTGCTGTATTTAAAATGGATAACCAACAAGGACTTATTGTACAGCACAGGGAACTCTGTTTAATGTTATGTGCCAGCCTGGATGGGAAGGGGGGTTTCAGGGAGAATGAATACATGTATGTGTATGGCTGAGTCCCTTTGCTGTTCACCTGAAACTATCACAACATTGTTAATTGACTGTACATCAGTACAAAATAAAAAGTTTATAAAGTTTTAAGTAAAGTAAGATAAGTAAAATAGACTCATGTCTGAATAAATTCTACTTTCCATGAATAAATTTCAGAAATTCAGAGTTGAAAAGAAAACCCTAAATGGTTCCTACAAAATAACTAGAATTAATATCAGGCTTTTGATCAGCAACATGAAAAGAGAAAGTAGATTACTTGTTGCCTAAGACTGGTGGATTAGTGGGAATGGGGAATGACTGCTGTCTGGGGGATTCTTTTTGGGGTGATGAACATGTTCTACAGTGACTGGGGTGACAATTGCACAACTCCGGGAACATATTAAAAACTGAAGTATATTCCTTAAATGGATGCATTCTATGATATGTGAATTATGTCTCAATAAAGCTGTTAAACAGAAAAAACAATGGAGTAATGTTTTCACTGTCCTATATAAAAATGATCTGAACCTAGACTTCTACCCTCAGGGAAACTACCAATCAAGCATGAGGGTAAATGAAACCTTTTTGGTCATGCAACGTCTCAAAAATTTACCTCAGTAGGAGTCACAGGTCTGAAAACACTCCTATCTTTTAACTTAGCAATTTCACTTCTAGGAATTTTTACCAATCTCCCACAAAACTAGAAAAACATAGTAGGTCTATTTATAAAGAGAAATGATTCACTAGATGATAAAACATCAACTGATTTAAAATTTGGCACTATCTTTACATTTTAATACCACAAAACAAGCACAAAGCAAAAACCGAAGTTGCTTCCCACCCCCCCCACCAAAAAGACATCCCATAAAAAGTTATGTTTTAAAGTAGAGAATTAAAGATAACAAAAGTGATGACAAAATGCAGTCAGAACAACTAGACATAAGGTCTGGTTATGAAGAGTCCTGAAAGTCATGGTAAGTTGCTTTAATTTTATTCTAAGATATGAGAATTTGAATTTTCAAAAGCAGACGTATGTGTGTCATCATCTGATATTTTATCACTGACAATTATCATCTCATTTTATAGATGAGAACACTGTGGCACAGAGCTGTTAAATTAGATATGGGAGAAGAATGAGAGAAGTAAGAATCAAAGCTGACCCCAAAATTTTAAAGTAGGTAACAGGATGGACAGTGACGCCACTGAAGTGGGGAATCTCTAGGGGAAGAAATCAAGTATTATATCACCTAAAAGAGAGGTTAATTAAATGATCAAGTAGGCAGCTGGCTATGCATTTCAGCACTCAGGAAGAACTATGAGGCAGGACATATATTTAGGTGTCACAGAATGCTAATAAGGAAATCTCCAACAGAGTATACGCAAAGAAGACTCAACCCTAGAGCCCATCAAAATTTAGAAGACTGATAAAGAATAGAGTCCACAAAAATGATTGAGAAGAAACAGACACTGAGGTAGGAGAAAAACTTGATTCAGTGAAGATAATTTATTAGATAAGAACAGGAACAAGAAATAGTAGATAGAAGACAGAAGAATGAAATATAAGTATCTGTATATAGTTTGTCATCATATTTATATGTATTTGCATATGTATCAGGGCTGGCAGATAACAGAGTATGTTTGTAGGCTGGAGGGAAAATCCAACCAAAAGACAGAAACTGATGATGTGTAAAAGAGATGCCAGCTGCAGGAAAGAAGCCCTAGAGACAGTAAGAAGAGATGGAACCTGAGTCACAAGAAGTGGAATTAGATTGGCAGGGAAGGTTTCTTAATAACAAGAGAAAGAAAGACTGAGAACCTGAAGACCAATGCAGGTAGGTTTGCAGATACAGTGATGCAAAGATGATGACAGCTGCATCAGATTTCTCAATAAAGTTTGAGGTGAGGTCCATAGATGAGAGTGGGGGCTGTGAGAGGTTTGCAATGAGTGGAAACACAGTATTAATGGAAAGTGAAGAAGGAGTAGCAGCACTGCCAGACATTGTTGAAGCCCTGTTGAGGTTTGTGGCATAAATTTAGAGCAGTACATTCAACTGCCTGAGTGCAAGCAGAGAGACGGTGGCCAGATGGTATTTTGTTCTGCCCATAAATGGGGAGAGGAACTAGACAGTCAAGGATATCATTAATTCTTACAGGCATTCCTTACTAAAATCTTCGTCCTGAAGTCTGTGAGTTGTGAAGAAAGTTTTACTTGAGAAGGCTGAAGAAGGGCTATAATCAAGGGCAAAACAGGTATCTGGAACCTTTCTGAGCTTAAGAGGTTGAGGATTTAAAAGTTTGCTAAACACAGTTTCACAATTACTTTGGCCAGCAGACAGTGAGAAATAAAAACAGGAAAGTGGTACTCATGAAATCAACAAATAGAAAATGTCCTGACTTTGAGTTAAGCTTGGAAATTAAAATTATCTAAAATAGAATAAGTGAATCAAACCATTTCTTCTGGTTGATTAAGAGTAAGTAAATCCTAATATTTCCAGGATCCTGACAAAGCACACACACAAAAAAACCAGCACATAAATGAATTATTCTAAACTACCCATAAAATTGTCCACTAATTTACTTAGTTTTTAAACTGAAAGTTCAACAGCTACTCACCACTATTATTCAAAATGAATGGTCTTTAGTAAACAGATCAAATTTTTGCCACATACATATAACTGAATTAAATGAAACTATTTTTGGAGTAGGAATAAAACTGAATGAAAATGCAGATTCATATCATGTGAAACAGATGCAGTAGAGATTCAGGACTTTCAACTGCAAATACTTTTGCATATCTTAAAAACACACCATGTCTCCTGCTAATCATTTTGATACAACTCCCCAGTCATAACTTTCTTCCACTGTAAACCTCCTATCCCATAGCACTTTCTGTTTCCACGGGAAACACTTCTAAGTGCCACATCCTAAAATCAAAGATGTGTGGGAAAACACTGTCACAAATAAATAACTGGGGCATAATCGCCTATAAGGGCCATAAGTTCAGTAAAGTTGAGATCGGTTACTCATCAATCACTGTTTTACTCCTAGCACTTAAGTGTTCCAGCAAGAAGCAAGTATTTTATAGGTGCTGGCTACCTGAAAATATAAAAAACTCTATATTCTGGGTAAGCTCAGAGCAAATCACAGTTCAAGATTATAACATGATTCCATACTGAAACAAGTTATGTATGCAGATAGACATAAATAGAGATGCCAAGCATAAATTTGATATTGATGAAGCAAGTAAGTTTAAAAAGGCTATGTCTGGAAAAAAAAAAAAAAAAAAAGGCTATGTCTGGAATAAAATACTTGTAAGTGATATGACTTACAATGACTTACCTTCCAAAATATATGAAGAGCTCATACAGCTCAATATCAGAAAAACAAACAACCCAATCAAAAAATGGGCAATAGACCTAAACAGACACTTCTCCAAAGACATACAGATGGTAAACAGGCACATAAAAAGATACTCAACATTGTTAGTTAGTAGTGAAATGCAAATCAAAACTATAATGAGGTATCACCTCACGCCAGTCAGAATGGCCATCATCAAAAAGTCTACAAATAATAAATGCTGAAGAGGGTGTGGAGAAAAGGTAACCTACCTACACTGTTGATGGGAGTGTACACTGGTGCAGCCACTATGGAGAACAAAATTAGAGTTCCTTAAAAAACTAAAAATAGAGTTACCATACGATCCAGCAATCCCACACCTGGGTATATATCAGGAAAATATGAAAACTCTAGTTCGAAAAGATACATGCACCCTAATGTTCATCGCAGAAGTGCTTACAATAGCTAAGACATGAAAGCAACCTAAGTGTCCATCAACAGATGAATGGATAAGGAAGATGTGGTATAAATACACAGTGGAATATTATTTAGCTATAAAAAGGAGTGAAATAATACCATTTGCCACAACACAGATGAACCTAGGGATTATCATACTTAATGAAGTAGGACAAAGACTACTCACCACTACTATTCAAAAGGGTCTTCAGTAAACATATGATACCATATGATATCCCTTATATGTGGAATCTAAAGAAATTATACAAATGAACTTATTCACAAAACAGAAACAGACTCACAGACATAGAAAACAAATTTAGAGTTACCTGAGGTGAGGGATAAATTAGGAATTTAGATTAACAGATACACACTACTATATATAAAACAGATAAACAACAAGGACCTACTATATAGCACTGGGAACTCTATTCAATATCTTGCAATAAGCTATAGTAGAAATGAAACCTGGAAAGGAGTATCACTTTGCTATACATCTGAAACTAACACAACACTGTATTGGTAAATCAACTATACTTTACTCAATCAACAGACTACATCAGTAAGTAAAATAAAAATGTTAAGTCAAAATAAGCACTATAAAATAGGCAAGTTCCCACCTAATCATAGTTCTTCTCTCACAGGAAAACATCAAGAATTTAGTGAGATATTTTATAAAACACCAAGCAGATTGCTTAAGAAATAATTGAAAATATAATTATTAGTTACTAATGTTATCATCAAATGTTTAAATATCAGAAGCTCCATCAATGAGCCATTTTCCAGGGAAGGTGTGCAATCAGAATAGGCTACATTATACCCTGTTAAGGATCTCCCATCTCTGTAGTTACAATCAGGGAAAAAAAAGACTCTCCCATCTCTGTGCCTTGAAACAAAATAAGTTTAGTTTTCATTCATGCTCTGAGTCTATTTCAGGTAGGAAGGGAAGCTCTGTTTATTGCAGTCACGCAGGGATGCAGGTTAACAGAGCAGTAGTCACTGTTTTTAATGATGCTAATCACCAGGCTGGATAGGAAAAAAAAAAAACAAAACTCTGGAGGGCCTGACACTGGCAACTAGATATAGGGTATGTCACCTGAGGTGATACAGGTCATATTTATAATAAAAAGAATAGAACTAGTCACATGCCTTCTTTGTGACCAGGTAGGAAAACTGGATATGGGTAAAGAGCACAAGGACTACTAGGGAAGGCTAATTTATCTAGAAATCCACAGGTACAAGAAAACTATAGAAAAACAGTCCGAGACTTTGGCTTAGAAAGAATGATTAGATGTCATGGGAGAAATGAAGAAATGTATTACATCTATCAAAACACTATCTACATTTTAATGGGCTTTGAATACACTGCTCCTTCTGCTAGAACATTCTTTCCTTCCATTAGCCACACCATCTCACAACATAACCAAATGGGCAACTAGGTTTTTTCCTCTGAAGTCTTTAATGTGAACAAAAACCATAAGCCCCAAACACACGGATTAGCACATACTTAAGCTGATTCATACAGAAATAAACAATACAATCATAAGAAATCTGAGATACAATTTTAAGTAACATTTATCCAGGAAACTGAAAAACTTGAAAGTTAATGTTCCTTTCTCCTAATCATACAAGAGAAAAACTTAGGTAGCAAAATAGCTATCTATAAAGAAGAAATAATAAACATAAATTAGGGTGTTCCTTGATCCGTAATAATTATATTAACACCTGACTTCTGATGACACACACTGCCAGCTGGCCACAGGAAGGACATGTTATACAAGATGGGCTAATCATGTACTTCATCCCACTAGACCAGGTAATTGAGTACTGTGGGCACATGATTCTAGTTAGGAACAATTATATTCTTTCCCAGCAATTTTCCTGAAATGCAGCTTTCCTGACTATTATATGTGTGGCTATCTATCTGTTCTTCACTATACACATATGACTATAGTCATTTAAGTGGAAGCAAACGAACCTAGGGCTACTTACAGCCATGCTTTCCAGCACACGGGAAAGTCTATCTCCAACAGAAGATAAGGAGCAAATATTTAGGAACAAGCAGAAAAAGGTGGAAAATATTTAAATTCACTGGTGCTGGACAACCTAAGGTCCACCTTGACTGATTTCTGTAGCTCAACTAATTACTCTATTTCCCATAAATTTTCCTCTTTTTGATTAAGCTGAATGAGTTAAGTTTCTATTTTGACCAACACTGTTTTTGCCAAATAATGTATTTAAAAGAAGAGTCTGGTTTAGTGTCCATTGGCTGAACAACACCAGAAGACCAGATTCCCTGTAGATGACAGGAAAACTAGGAAGAAATGCATCTGGCTACAAACATGCCCATCTAATTCAAGCTTCATAATGAATTCTGGGATTGGCTGGAAAGCCCAGATAAAAGACTCAAATTGATTAACACTGAAAAACAAACACGTGAAAGAAATATTCATAAGCTAGAGGTATCCACTATTCTGGTCATGTAAAAGGTTATATAAATAGTCCTATTCAATGTGTTATGAACAGAAGTTACCTGTGCTAATGATTTTTAAAAATCTGATAAGCAATAATCCTTATAAATTCAAGTAGCCAAATCAAGTTACCAAGTATTAATTGAAAAAGATAAAAACTTTTAACACAAGGAGGTAACTTTCACTGAAACTTGATATAATCAATAGATCTTATTTATACAGATTAAAAAAAAAAACAAGAAGAAAGAGGAGAGGAAGAGAGAGGTGAAGGGTAAAAGGAAGAGAAATCATCACTGTATATGAACCTGCTCCTCTGAGCATGGCAAGGCAGTGATGAATATCTGAGCAGAGATTAACAGACAGGTAATCAGAGGCCTCTTTTTGTCATCACGGTACAGGATAAAATATTAGTTGCAGAGCATTTAGAAAACATTTCCTAACAAGGATTAGAAACCTACCACAGAATAAAGCTATGATAGTGACAGAGAACTTAAGACTATTCTGACATCTGTTGAAATCTTACTCTGCTTAAACTTTTAAGATAATTTTCTTTGATCAAAGAAATGAACTTAATAATTCTTTCCTTTATACACTTAAGGAATCTACTGTGATAATCAAGTAACAATATACCCTTTCCTATGAGTTACAGTATGAAGATGTACATGTTTGTTTTACATTAACTTTTAAGAAAGTTTAGAATAAAAACAGATCTCAAACATATTCAAAACTGCATTTTAAAAGGATACGTTAAAACTTTAAAGGGAAAAAAAGCAACTGAACTCTTTCTCATTAATATTATTAGTTCAGTCTATTTATGAGAGTTCTCAACTTTTCTTAACTAATAGCAAAAGGCCCTACCTCAAAGTATACACATCTCCCAGGTTCTAGGTAATCTTAGCACCAAAAGTCCTTTCAGGTAGCTCCCTTTACTCCCAAATCTTCAGTGAGATCACCTTTCTGACTCAAGTAACTACAAAAAAGGGCTTCAGTCTATCTTCTAACTAGGATGCTGTAAGTGTTTGCTCTCCTGAACAGTCACAGCAAAAAAAAAAAAGGGAGTGAGGGAGAGGAGATAATCACAGAGAACACTTCTATGCCTCATTGTAAACTTATATGACTATCATTCCCTAATCAGATTAATTCTCTTTAACATAATATTCAAAACGTCCAGCAAACAATTCAAAATTACTCAGCATACAAAGAACTAGGGAAACCCCCAAGTCACGTGGAAAAGACAAGCAAAAATTACAAACCCCAAGATAACCCAGATGTTGGAGTTACCTGACAAAAACTTCAAAGCAACTTTAATAAGAATGCTTCAACAAGCAATCAAAAATATTCTAGAAGCCAATGGAAAACTAGAGTCTTGGAAAACAACTGAAGACAGTAAGAATTACAATAACAAAAATTTTAAAACTCGATGGATGGGCTCAGTAGCAGAATGAAGATAGAGGAGTCAGGGAGCATGAAGGCAGAACAACTGAAATTATCCAGTCTTAACATAAGAAAAAAAAAGAGATCAAAAATTTTTTTTAAAAATTGGGGTTCTACAGGACAACAACAATAAGGTCTAACATTTGTGTCACTGACTTCCAAAAGAAAAGGAGAATGAAGCAATAAAAAAATATGTGAAGAAATACTGGTTGAAATCTCCTCAAATTTGACAAAACACATAAAACTACAAATTCCAAAAGATGAGTCCCAAAATGGGTAAGTACACAGAAACACATACCATGCACATCAAGTGTTGAAAACTAAAAACAAAGTGTTATCTTGAAAGCAGAGACAAATGACCCATAAACTACAAGGGAATAACATTTCAGATGACTACAGGTGTCTCAAAAGAAACCATGAAGGCAGAAAGTAGTAGCACAACATTTTAAAGCATTAAAAGAACTGTCAACCTAGTATTTTATACCCAGTGAAAATATCTCTCAGCAATGAAGTAAAATAAAGATATATTCAAATAAATAAAAATAAAGAAATTCTGCTGCCAAAAGAATTACTAAAAGAAATTCTTCAAACAGAAGAGAAATTGTATCAAAAGGAAATCATAAAGAGCATGAATGAAGAGCGGGAAAAAAAAAGGTAAATATCTGGGTAAACACAATACATTAATCCCCTCCTCTTACACTTTTTAAATATGTTTAATAGTTGAAAGAAAATTGTATAGTATTTCCTAATGAGGCTTTCCATAAAGGAAATGTAACATGCAAGACAAGAATAACAGAAAGGAGCTGTTGGTGGGGGTGGGGGGGGGGTGGGCATAAAGAGACCTATACAGTAGTATTATTTCCATAATCCACTTAGGGGAATAGAGAACTTATTCTAAGCAAACAATGAAAACTTTAGTGTATATACTGTAATTGCCAAAGCAACCACTAAAGAAACTATTGAGAGATATAACTAAAGAAAATAAACACACTAGGTAAATTTAAAATGGAATACTAAAAAAATGTTCAAATAACTTAAGAGAAGGCAGGAAAGGAGAAACAGTAATGAAAAACAGAGGAAACTAACAGAAAATGAATTACTAAACTGGTTAACCTAAATCAAAACATACTGGGATTCCCTGGTAGCTCAGTGGTAGAGAATCCACCTGCCAATGCCAGAGACATGGGTTCAATCCCTGATCCATGAAGATGCCACATGCCACAGAACCACTAAGCCTGTGCACCACAACTACTGAGCCTGTGCTCCAGAGCCAGGAGCCACAACCACTGAGGCTATATGCCACAACTACTGAAGCCCATGTTCCCTAGAGCCTGCACTCCACTGTAATGAAAAGCCGGTGCACCACATCTAGAGAGTAGCCCCCTGCTCACTCATCGCAACTAGAGCAAAGTCTGTGCACCAAGAAAGACCCAGCAGAGCCAAAAATAAGTAAACAAATAAACTTTAAAAAAATATATCATTATATTAAATGTAAATAGTGTACAGATACAAATTAAAAGATAAAGACCATCAGAAGGGATGAAAAACATCTAAATACACAGTTTCTACAAGCAATTCACTTTAAATATGCATTAGAATCACTCAAAGCATTTCTTTTTTTTTTTTTTTTTCAGGGAAAACACTTTCTTTTTTTTTTTATTAGTTGGAGGCCAATCACTTCACAACATTTCAGTGGGTTTTGTCATACATTGATATGAATCAGCCATGGATTTACACGTAGGGTATCAAGCTCAGAGTTTCTGATTCAGTAAGTCTACAGGAGAGTCTTCATTTTTAACAGATTCCCATGTAATGCTGCTGCTGCTGGTATGGGCATCACACTTTGAGAACCAGTTATTTAAAAGGATGTTTTGTAATTCTAAAAAAGTTATGTTAAAAGATATGAGAAAAAAAAAAAAGATATAAGTTTTCTACAGATGCTGCTTTCCAGTTTTACTAATCATCTCTCTCAAATGTACAAATAGTGTACATGGGTGATGGACATACGGTTCCTTCTGTGTCTGAAAATATCTTGATGAGGTATGGGATTCTTAATCACAGCTGTTGTTTACCTCTCAGTGTTGCCATTGTCGACCTGCTAATCTTTCCTTTTTGTTCTATCTGAGCTTCCTTTCTAAGCTTCTGATCATCTTTATCCCTAATATTCAGTAATTTCACTATGAAGTATAACTTCTGCTTATTATTCTGCCTTTCAATATACAGATTCAAGTCTTTCTTCAGGTCAGGATATAGTTTTCTATTATTCAGTTAACTATTACTTCCCTGCTTCTTTTTTCCTTCTAGAAATCTATTAATTCATGTTAGACTTCCTGAGTCTATCTTCTAAGTC
This sequence comes from Cervus canadensis, assembly GCF_019320065.1. NCBI lineage: Eukaryota > Metazoa > Chordata > Mammalia > Artiodactyla > Cervidae > Cervus > Cervus canadensis. The sequence continues at coordinate 98,611,005 of NC_057388.1, forward strand.
ACTTACATTTTTACTAATGAATTCCATTTCTGTGTATTTTCTTTTACTGATTAACAGTTTATGTACCAAACACTATTCTAGGCTTTAGGCATGTAACAAAACTCCTGCCCTCATGGAGTATACTTTCTATTAAGGGAACAAATAAACAAAAAAACAAATGTATAATTTCCAGCAGTGAATCAATGCTTTGAAAAAAATTCAACCAAGGTAAAAGACAGAGAGTAGGGAGAAGGCTCTTTTGCTTTACTTATTTCTAAAATTTTATTTATTTATTTTGGCCACACCACGACCATGGGGCATGTAGAATCTTAATTCCTTGACCACGGATAGAATTAGTGTCCCATGCCGTGGAAGTGTACAGTCTTAACTACGGGACAATCAGGAAGTCCCAAGAAGGCTCTTTCAGAAACCGCAGGCTTGTAGTTAGGAAAGGTCTTGTCAAAGAGGTAGTAACATTTGAACAGATATGAGAATAAAGTGAGAAAGCTGGTGAAAATATTCTTCAGGTAGAGATAAATAGCAAGCAATGAAAAAAGTCCTAGGTTACAAGTATGCTTGGAGTATTCTACAAACAACAAGAAAGCCAGTGAGGCTGATGTGACGTAAGAAAATGCATACAGTGCAAGACAATAACTTTCAAACTTTACGAGTATGCTCTCATGATCCCTTTACACTCTTGTGAGGATCCCCCAAACTGCTGTTTCTGTGAGTTATATCTAATGATATTTGCCCTATTAAGAAATCAGACTGGGAAATTATTTTAAAAATTATTTGAATAAAACTGTCATGCGTTAAACAACTTTTTTAAAAAACAAAAAATAAGTCCACAGTCCAAAACAAACAAAAAATTTAGTGATAAGAATGACAGTTTTACATTTTTGCAATTCTCTTTAATGATTAGTTTAATAGAAGGTAGCTGGATTGTCATACCGGTTTCTACATTAACTTGTAACAATAACACAGATCACGTAGCATCTGGAAACTTGATTCTACACTCAGGAGAACTAGAGAGAAAAAGGTAAATATCATCCTAGTATTATTAATAGTTTTGGCCTTATAGATCTCCTGAAAGGAGAATAGGGACCTCCAGCTTCCTTTGGACCATATTTTGAGAATCACTGGTTTGGAAGATGAAGCTATAGAAGCTGGGAGGGGCCAGATTCTATAAACCTTGACACCACAGTTTAACGTTTGGGTTTTCTTTTAAGTGTAGTTTTCTAAGCAAATGAGTAACATTATATAAATTACATTTTAAATAATTACTCCTACTGGTATGTACAGAACAAAATATAAGGGGGGCAACATCAGTTGGAAGAATTATTGCAATAACTGGGGAGATGACAGCAGCGAGGACTAAGATGGTGGCAAAGAAAACAGTGAGAAGTTATCTGGTTTAAGAGGTACACAAAATCCCCTACATATGAACGAGTTCTGTTCCAAGAGTGTGTTCATAACTCCAACAAAATTAGCCTATGTAACCAAGTAGGGGACTTTACTGTAATGGGTTTGTAATACTTTTCACAGAAATGATACATAAAAAACACAAAAAACAAACATTTTAAATCTTACAGTACAGTACCCTGTAAAGTACAGCAGTACAGTACAACAGCTGGTTGTACAGAGGCTGGTAGCGAGTGAACAGGCAAGAACTACAGCCTGGAGGAGGAAGCAGGGGTTGGGAGACGGTAAAGCTGAAGGACTGTCAACAACAGGACTTTCAAACACTGCACATTCACATATTTTAAAGTTTGCTACTAGAAGGTTACTATGTTGAAGACTTACTGTATTTCAAAGGTAGAGCCAATGGAACTCACTGGAAAAGTGGATTTCAGATGTGAAGAAAAAAGATCTTACTTGATCTTCCAGAACACAATATTCAGTTCTGAGCAGTGGTTTCTCTTTTTTAGTTTCAGGTCCAAAAGTTATACATTTGGAAATTAGTACAAGAGAAAAATTATCTTGGTTCCAGGTTTGAAATACATCCTGGATCAGATTACTTCTTACCACTTCCCCCGCTAGTCCAAGCTACCATCATCTCTCCCCTAGAATCTCCACAAATTTGTTCACTGAACTCACAGATGATTAAAATAAAAAGAAAACAGGCAACTGTGGATAATGCATTACCGTATGGTTGCAGAATTAAAAACATGTAACTCCACTCAGAATGCCATTAATCAAACAAAAAACTTAAACCCTATATAAAAATATAGGCATATGAATATATTTATATGCTTTAAAATATGTATCTCCTTTCCTTAAATAATTTTCCACTTTAACCATTTTCAATTAACAACCTTTTTCAATCAACTGGCACTGACTGCATGATCAATTTAAATAGCAAACATTAACTAGCAGGATAGTTTTTCATTTGCTTTAAATACAAATGAGATCACAACCTAACAGACTGCAAGTTCAAAGACTACAGCTATGGAGATAATACACAGTAATAATCAATGAAAAATCAAGTAAACCTTAAATTGACAAAATCTTCAAATAAATACTATGAATATATGTATGTGTATATAGGGGATACACACACACATCCTAGAAAACTTCACACTGTACAAAGAACAGAATGTCTACAACCCTTTCTATTTAAAACATAACCAAGTTCTAGGTCCAAACCTAGAAGTTTAGCCAACTTACAGCTTTTATCTTATTTAAGAAAAAACATTTCTCTTTTTTTATTTTTAAGCACAACTGAACTATCTGCTTCAAAAGAGAATATAAAGGATAATTTTCCTACAGCTTTCTGCTATGAAAAGCAAAGCAGTCACTTGATCTTCCTATTTCCTGGTCACCCTTTGGCAAACATTCTGCACTGTCATCTTAAGGAGTCTACCTTTAATATAGTTAGGATTTAAACCACTGAATTTAGAATCCACCACAGGTAGGATGTCCTATGTTCTCTTATTTTACTAGATCATATTTAGTCACACTCTGTAACATCTCATATTATTCTCTCAGGGCAATTCTGTTTTTCTTCCATGGTGCCATGAGTTACTTTTTCAATTAGCCATGTGCAATATTTTGGGGCTTAACCTTTAATCTACAGTACTTATTTTTCAAGATTTCTAAAGCATGTTTATAAGTATCTCCAGCTATTTAATACTGTTCAAAGATTCAGTAAATGTGAGGCACCGTCCCTATCCTTATAGTATAATGGAGTTCCTTAAAACTATTCCAAGCCCACATTTTGTTTCAGTTCCCTTGTCTATGAAGATGAATAACCACAAAATACATTACTTTGGTTTTCACCCTTCCTGATAAACTGTTATATGTACTGAAATGGTGATTTTTAAAAAAAAATATATACTTATTTATCCACAGACCTCTCTGCCTACTAACATAACTAAGCCCGGTATGTTCATGCTCTGTATGTAAAATAACAACAGGCACAGAAATAGGCGTGTTTGTAAAAACACACAATAAAATAGTAACTATCACTTACTAATCAGGATACATATATTAACTCATTATATCACTATAACAGAGTAAGATAATATGTATTCCATCTTACAGATGAGTGGTAAGGCTCAGCAAGGTTAAGTAACTTGTTCAAACTCATAAGAGGGATCTGAATCCAGATCCATCTCCTTTAGCAATTAGAAATGACAGTATCTGAACAAAGGCTTCAAACAATGTACCATCTACAATAGACCTTAACAATGGAATTTAACAAACATACCCATTATATGCAAATAATTACAGGCTTTAGAGATACAGAGATAACCAGACTCTTAGTTTTTAGAAAAAACATAAGAATTTAAAAAGAAACATAAGGTATCTTTTACTTCTCCAGAAGCTACCAATTTAAGTCAGGTTCTCACTACAGAAGACTCTTAAACTTCCCAGTTCCAGGATCCCTTTAGAGTCTTAAAAGTTACTGAGGAGCCCACAGAGCCTTTACTCATGTAGGTTATAGTAATCAATATTCACCTATATTAAAATTATATCCAAGAAATTTTTATACTTAATTCACTTAAAAATTACAACACATTTATTAACACAAATTACCTAGTTTTTATGAAAAAACATAACTACACTTTCCATAACAACAAAAAACAGTGAAGATGGAAAGTGGCTATATCTACCTTAACAGAAGACATTTGAATTCTCATATCTTCTGCATTCAATCTGCTGCACTATGACACACCACCATAACTGTATATTCACAAGAGAGTAAAAATGCAAATAATGTTAGTATTATAAAAACAGTTTTGACTCAAGGACCCTCTAAGGGTCTCAAGAACCCACAGGCACTCTTTACTATTCCTTAATAATCACTTTTCAAAATTTATAATTATTAATTCAAATATATGTGTGCAGAAATGGCAAAAAGTGAAGAGGAACTAAAGAGCCTCTAAACGAAGCTGAAAAGAGGAAAGTGAAAAGGCTGGCTTAAAACTTAACATTCAAAAAATCAAGATCATGGTATCTGGTCCCATCACTTCATGGTAAACAGATGGGGAAACAATGAAAACAGTGAAAGGCTTTATTTTCTTGGGCTCCAAAATCACTGCAGATGGCGACTGCAGCCATGAAATTAAAAGACACTTGCTCCTTGGAAGAAAAGCTATGACAAATCTAGACAGTGTATTAAAAAGCAGAGACATCATTTTGCCAACAAAGGTCCATGTAGTCAAAGCTATGGTTTTTCCACTAGTCATGTACGGATGTGACAGTGGACCACAAAGAAGGCTGAGCACCAAAGAATTGATGCTTTCAAACTGTGGTACTGGAGAAGACTCATGAGAATACCCTGGACAGCAAGGAGATCAAACCAGTCAATCCTAAAGGAAATCAACTCAGAATATTCATTGGAAGGACTGATGCTGAAGCTGAAGCTCCAATACTTTGGCCAACTGATGTGAAGAGCTAACTGCCTCTGATGCTGGGAAAGAGGGCAGAAGGAGAAGGGGATGGCAGAGGATGCGATGCTTGGATGGCATCACTGACTCCAAGTTCATGAGTTGGAGCAAACTCTGGGAGACAGTGAAGGACAGGGAAGCCTGGCGCGCTGCAGTCCGTGGGGTTGCAAAGAGTCGGATACGACTGCGTGACTAAACAATATGTGTGCACAGATTTTGTTCAAAGTCTGTGTTATCTCTGGGCTATAGGTTCTATAGTGACTGACTGTATCTATTTCTATATATAAATATGTCCACAATGTGTACACACAGTGCCCAGCACACAGTCACCACATAAATATCTGCTGGATTAACATATTACAATACAAAGAAACTAGTCTGGTTAAGAGGAGGTAAAGGGACAATGTGTGGCAGGAGGCAAATTTGGAAGGCTTCATATTTGACCTGGATCCCAAAGGATAGTCTGAATTTTATTAAGTATATGGGATTAGAGTACTCCAGTCATAGTAAACAATTAACTATGGCATCAAGGTACAGGTATGTTCAAATTAACTATTGCTATGGCTATAGCATTAGTGATAAAGGTAATAAAGGTAGGCTGAAAAATCTTCAGCGGAGTTTGGCTTTTATTTTAAAGACATGATCAAATGGTTAAACCCCAGGTTTCAATTTTGTATCATCATTTCCTAGATGAACTTTGATAAGTTTATTCCAAATCTTTTCCTGCTCATACTTCATAAGTTATTTTAATGGCTTTATGAGACAATCATTCCATGCATTACCTTGTTTACTATCATTACTCTAGTTTAAGCTATCTTTTCTCCTGGAACTACTACTTACAAAGGCATCCTAACTGGCTTCCCCACTTCTTTTGCCCTACTTCCAGTCCTCTCGTATCCTTTCTCCACAGTCAGAGTAAAATCTCTAAAACACAAATTCTGATCACAATCACTCTTGCTTAAACCTCTTACCGGCTCCTCAATGACTCACAATAAAACCTGAAGTTCTTAGCAACCTGCATACGAGATCCTAAAGGACTTCGCCCCTATCTCCTGCCTCATTAGGCGCTATTCTCTCCATCCCTTACTCAATGAACTCAACCACAATGGTGTTCCGGCAGCAGACCTTTACCGCTATTCCTTCTTCCTGGAAAACTCGGCTCAGAACTTTTCCAAGCTAGCACAACTTGTTCAGACAGAAGAGATTTTTAGATTTTACTTCTTCCAAGAAGCCTTTCCTCACTAACCTCCTCCCAATCTATACTGCATACTCATTAAACTCTCACAGCAGATAATCGCAATTCAGAATTTGTGTGCATGTATATATTTTTTAAATAATTTTTAACAGACAGCTGATTGCAGAGACTTATCTAAGCCAGCACATACAGTAACTTTTTAAAGTGTAGTTTTTGTTACAAATGTCTTTTGATCTGATTAGACATATATTTCAGGTTGTTTACTCTGGCAACAATGTTTAAGTTAATAAGTCAGAGAGGTACTAGAGGCCCACTCTCATTAAAACCATGCTACAGCTATCAGCAAGAAGTAATGAGAATCTGAGCTACTGTTGATCAATTTAGTACCCTATGAAAACCTTGCTTTGTTGCAAGGAAGAACCTACGGTTCTGAGAGAATAAACGGCCATTCCAAAACAGAAAGTTTGAAACTTTCTGCCAAATAATTCAGTTATGAGTTTAGATGCCCAGAAAAGTAGGGTGCTAAGAGAAACTGTAATCCCAGCTCTACAAAGTAAATCATCACAATTGTAATCCTTAAGTCTGATGGTGGTTAATTGAAAAGATTAGTTAAATCAGGGAATCCTAAGCAATGATAAAACCATAATCATTTTAAGTTATTTCAAGAAACATTTTCTGTTATAAAAACTCTTCAAGACCATAAAAAAAATCTTAGAAAATTAGTCAGCTCTTTCTAACAACACAAACATAATTCTGATACCAAAACTGGGTAGAACAGCACAAGAAAGTTATAGACTAATCTCAATCATAAGCACAGATGTAACAGCACTAAATAAAAAGTTGTATGGCAAATGTAATGAGTTAAATTACATTAGCAGAAGAAGAAAACCATACAATCACCTTGATAGATGTAGGTAAAAAAATCTGACAAAATTCAATACCCATTTATGATTAAAAACACACACACACACACACAAATCTCTCAAACTAGAAATTGCATCACCAAGCATATAGAAGCATTCCCATTAAAGATACAAGAAATAAAAATGCAGTGATATAGATCACTACAACTATCAAATATTGTATGCAAGACCCTAAGCGGTGTGTGAAAGCAAACAAAAAGAGTCTTACAAATGAGAAAGGAAAAATAAAACAATCACTATTTGTACATATGAGTGTTAAAAATCCAAGACAATCCACTGATGAATTTGAGAACAAGACTTCTATAAGAATCAGATTTTAAAAAATCAATGTACAAAAGAAAAAATCACTTCCCTACAATAAGTTTTTTTTTTTTTTTAAATCCCATTTGCAATAGCACAAAAGATTCTTGGGAATAAAACTAATCCCCCACTCCTCAAAGTATAAGAACATTATATTGAAAACTATAGACATTTATTTAGGGAAATAATGGACTAAAATAAATGAGGATCAAGACCATGTTCATGAACTAGAAAATTCAATTTGTAAATATCTATGTCCCTACATTAATATATAAATTTAACACAATCACTATCAAAATCCCAGTAGGACTTTTTATAGAACTTAATAACTTGATTTGCGTTCCTGAACAATATAGTTAATTCCATTTGTTTTTGAACTTTTTATAAACAGAATAATGTAAAGAATCTTCTGTGATTTTCTAATGTTTGACTAAATTATGTTTGGGAGATTCATACAGATGGATACAGGAGACAGATTTTCTATCTGAACGATATTTTTATTCCATAAATGAATATACAATGATTTATCTATCCAGTCCACTATTGATGGACACCTGAATTTTGTGTCTGTATACTTTGAGGTTAATAGGAATAATACTGCAATGAACATTTTTCTATAAGTAAGCTTCCTAGTCCATATATTGACACATTTCTCTAGGACAATGGTTGGTTCTCAAAGTATGATTCCTTGGCCAAGTTCCCATCACCTGGGAACTTCCCAATAACACAAATTACCAGGCTCCATTCCACTTCAACTGAATCAGAAACTCTGGGGCTGGGCCCAGACATCTGTCTGCACCCCCACAAGTGATTCTGATACACACTCAAATCTTACAACCACTGGTCTAGGGTAACTGCTTAGCAGTAGTACTGTAGGTTGTAGAAAAACTATTATTTTGCAAAGTGGTTCATCAATTCACACTCCTACCAGCAGTGGAAGAACTCCCATTGCTCCATATCCTTTCTAATGCTTGATGCTGTCAGATATTTATTTCTGTCAATGTAGTCTGTATAAAATGGTCTCTAGTGGTTTGAGTTTCTGTTCAATTGTTAATGATAATGATCTTTTAAATATGTTAATTAGTTATTTGAATTTCTTTTATCATCAATGCCTTCTCAGACATTTTGTCCTTTTTCTAGTTGGTGCTGTCTTAGTAAACAGTTCCTTAGGTATATTTTTCACAAAAGTTGTCCATTCATTACATGGTGGATGTAACATCTATAATGGCCCCAATGATTGTCACCTCTTGATATTCATGCCCTTGTACAACCTCACCTGGAGTATGGGCTGGGCTTACTGACTTGCTATTGAATAGACTGGCATAAGTGATGGGATGTCACTTTTTTTTTTTTCAGCTCTTTTCTTTTTTTTCAATTTCTCCTTTTTTTTTTTCCAGTGGGTTTTGTCATACATTGATATGAATCAGCCATAGATATACACGTATTCCCCATCTCGATCCCCCCTCCCACCTCCCTCTCCATCCGATTCCTCTGGGTCTTCCCAGTGCACCAGGCCCAAGCACTTGTCTCATGCATCCCACTTTTAAGATTAAGTTTTAAGAAGACAATCAACCTAAGTGTCCATCAACAGATGAATCGAGAAAGAATATGTGGTGTATCTATAGATACACAATACTACTCAGCCATAAAAAAGAATGAAATTTTGCCATTTGCAACAACATGAATGTACTTGGAGGGCATCATGCTTAGTGAAATAAGTTAGAAAAAGACAAATACACTTACATATGGAATCTAAGAAATAAAACAAGTGATAAATATAACCAAACAGAAACAGAGTCACAGAAATTAGAGAACCAGTAGGAAAAGGGCAGGAGGAGGGGTAAAATAGAGGCAGGGGATTAAGAGGTACAAATGACTATGTATAAAATAAATAAGCTACAAGGATATATAGGAGAGCACAGAGAACACAGCTTTAGAAAAAAAGACCCCAGCTCAGATGGTAAAGAGTCTCCCTGCAATGCAGGAGACCTGGCTTTGATCCCTGGGTCAGGAAGATCCCCTGGAGGAGAGAATGACAACCCACACCAGTATTCTTGCCTGGAGAATTCCATGGGAAGAGGAGCCTAGCAGGCTACAGTCCATGGGGTCACAAAGAGTTGGACACAACTGACTGACTTTGACTCACCACTACCCTCCCACCACCTCCCCCCAAAAGACTGTGGCTGTCACCTTAGGGAGTCTCTCTCACTCTCGTCTAGATCTCTCATCCTGGGAGAAACCAGCTGCCACGCTGTGAGAGGGCCCTAGAAGGAGGCCCATGTGAGTGAATCTGGGACTGGATCTTCTCAGGCTGCCACATGCGCAAGAGGAAGCACGGAATGAGGCCCTTCTTCAGTGCAGCACTGAGAGAATCGCAGGCCCAGCTGACACCCTGACTGCAGCCTCACCAGAGACCCCGAGCTAGAACCACCAAGCTACGCTGCTGAGACAAATACTTGTTACCAGCAACAGGTAGCCACTGCAAACCTCTTTGATCCTGTACTTTATCTTTAAGTCTCTTAAGAGAGTCTTAATAATTAAGTTTCTATTTTTAACATAGTCAAAAATTCATCAATTTTTATGGTGTTTTTCAGTCTCAAGAAATCGTTCCCTGCTTTGAGTTCATAAAAGTATGCCCCTTCTTTTAAAAAGCTTTCTGAGTTTGTCTTTTGTATTTAATCCTCAATCCACTAGTAATTAATTTTTATTCATAGTAAGAAAGAGGTGGGGTAGAACTTCATTTATTTAATGCATTAAGCAACTAATTTGCCATTAAGCATGTTTCCACCCACCTACCCCCATAAAAGCATATAAAGCTCATTTAGCAACCTCTACTTACATAGTATCATCTGTCATTTTGTTATTCATCTTCCGTTTTCTTCTTATAGGCACCTAAGACATCCCACAGGCTAGACCTCAGACACCCAACTGCCTAGGCCTCAAAACCCTCATGCCTGTGGAACCCTCAAAGTCACTCTCCCTAGCTCCCCAAGATCAGGTTAACTGCTCTGGACATCACTCAGCAGCAGATCCCAACCCTCTCCTGCATTTCTAACAAGGCTGTAATACAACTGACATTCTTAAAGATCTATTTAAAGAAAAAACCAGTCTACTTCTAGGCTTCCTACCATTTAAAAAAATTCACAAAGGAAAATGTAAACAAAAAACATACACAATGAGGAAAAATTTTAAATATGAAAAAAATCATATAATAAAAATTACAGTGATGTCTGCTCGTATTCTTGGCACTCATCTGACATTTTAGGAAATGGTTTGTTAAAACCTCCAGATATCACTAGAAGTGAATCTGAATGTGACCTTTGGTGGGAGCCACGTGTCTTATTCACCAAGGTAATACCAGGGCCCAGCAGTGCTTCACATATAGCAAGCATTCAAATTTGTTGACGGAAGAAATGTATTACAGAAGTCATCTCATCTTACTGTTCTGTAAGAATATCTTGGCAATTGTTGCCTCTTTTTACTTCAAAAGAAACCATTAATCAAGCTGTCAAGTTCCACAGAAAAACCGACAGAGGTGTAGATTTCAATAAATTACTGATCAGTTTGAGAAAAACTGACATTTTCACCACTCAGTCTTTCAATCCATCCTCAGGATATGGTATATAATTCCATTTATTTGCGTGTTGCTTTCTGTCTCTAAATAAAGTTTAATTACTCTTCTTTAGAAAAGTCTTGCACATCTTAAATAGATAAAATTCAGTTTAAGTATCCCTTTTCTAAAAAATCTCTCCATCCTCTATCCCCTACAACCATTTTGAATTACTATGCTCCTCTTCTATGATTCCTCTGGCACCTGGGCCACACTTTAAACATAGTATACTGTCCTTAATTCTTGATTTGTCTGCTTCTACCACTAGACTATAAGACCCTTAAAGACAGAGACTGACATTCATTTCTTTATCATAGCACTCAGCAACCAGCACAAGGGAGCTCAATATTTTTAAACTTTAAACAAAAGAATAAATAATCAATGAATAAAGCATAAACTATCTTATAAGGAAAAGAACCACCATTTATTGAGTACCTTCTATGTACTGGACATAATAATACGTGGGGTTCTTAGATGTATTATCATCTAATTCTAAAAGTAACTCATCCTTTGGACACACACTTTATAAAGGCCTGATACTAGTGTCACATGATATACAGGGCATCAGGAATTCTGTAACGATAGTCCTTACTGACCTGGAGGTCACAGTCTCATAAGCCTTAATAGGGAATAGCAATTGTCTTAGTCTGTTTGGACTGTTTACTAAATAACACCATGAACTGAGTGGCCTGTATATAGACATGTCACAGATCTAAAGGCTGAGAAGTCCACAATCAAGGTGCCAACAGATTCAGGGTCTGGTGAAGATCCACTGTGGTTGCAGATGGTGCTTTCTAGCTGTAATCTCACATGGAAGAAGGGACAAGCTAGCTCTCTGAGGTCATTTATAAAAGCACTAATAATCTCAATCATGACGGTTCCACTGACTGCAATCTTCTGAAATCTGTTGAAACTTGTTTTATACAGTCAATTTTCCCAATATCCTTATGTGCCTGAAAATGATGTATAGTCTTCTTCCACTAGGTACAAGAGGTTCTATAGATCATCTGGGTTAAGTTTGTTCATTACGCTGTTCAAATATTTTAAATCCTGCTTAAAGTGCCTGTTGCTTGTATCAATTACTGAGCAAAATATTTAAAATATCCCATTAAGACTGTAAATTATTCTACTTCTTGTAGTCTTGCTAATTTTTGTTATATGTATTTTGAAGCTACATTTCAGGCTATCCTGTATGATTAAAGTCATTAAATATTCCTAGTGAACCGTTCACTCTGTATTTTGAAGGGAGTCCCCTGATTGCCAATAAATCTTTCTGAATTAATGTTCCCTTGAGAACCCCATGAACAGTATGAGAAGGCAAAATGACAGGATACTGAAAGAGGAACTCCCCAGGTCAGTAGGTGCCCAATATGCTACTGGAGGTCAGTGGAGAACTAACTCCAGAAAGAATGAAGGGATGGAGCCAAAGCAAAAACAATACCCAGTTGTGGATGGGACTGGTGATAAAAGCAAGGTCCGATGCTGTAAAGAGCATTATTGCATAGGAACCTGGAATGTTAGGTCCACGAATCAAGGCAAATCGGAAGTGGTCAAACAGGAAATGGCAAGAGTGAATGTCGACATTCTAGAAATCAGTGAACTAAAATGGACTGGAATGGGTGAATTTAACTCAGATGACCATTATATCTACTACTGTGGGCAAGAATCCCTTAGAAGAAATGGAGTAGCCATCATGATCAACAAGAGTCCAAAATGCAGTACTTGGATGCAACCTCAAAAATAACAGAATGATCTCTGTTCGTTTCCAAGGCAAACCATTCAATATCACAGTAATCCAAGCCTATGCCCCAACCAGTAACACTGAAGAAGCTGAAGTTGAACAGTTCTATGAAGATCTATAAGACCTTTTAGAACTAACACCCCAAAAAGATGTCCTTTTCATTATAGGGGACTGGAATGCAAAAGTAGGAAGTCAAGAAACACCTGGAGTAACAGGCAAATCTGGCCTTGAAGTATGGAATGAAGCAGGGCAAAGGCTAATAGAGTTCTGCCAAGAGAACGCACTGGTCATAGCAAACACCCTCTTTCAACAACACAAGTGAAGACTCTACACATGGACATCACCAGATGGTCAACACCAAAATCAGACTGATTATATTCTCTGCAGCCAAAGATGGAGAAGCTCTATACAGTTAGCAAAAACAAGACGGGGAGCTGACTGTGGCTCAGATCATAAACTCCTTATTGCCAAATTCAGACTAAAATTGAAGAAAGTAGGGAAAACCACTAGACCATTCAGATATGATCTAAATCAAATCCCTTATGACTATACAGTGGAAGTGAGAAATAGATTTAAGGGACTAGATCTGATAGACAGAGTGCCTGATGAACTATGGACAGAGGTTCGTGACACTGTACAGGAGACAGGGATCAAGACCATCCCCAAGAAAAAGAAATGCAAAAAGGCAAAATGGTTGTCTGAGGAGGTCTTGCAAATAGCTGTGAAAAGAAGAGAAGCCAAAAGCAAAGGAGAAAAGGAAAGATATTCCCATCTGAATGCAGAGTTCCAAAGAATAGCAAGGAGAGATAAGAAAGCCTTCCTCAGCAATCAATGCAAAGAAATAGAGGAAAACAACAGAATGGGAAAGACTAGAGATCTCTTCAAGAAAATTAGAGATACCAAGGGAACATTTCATGCAAAGATGGGCTCAATAAAGGACAGAAATGGTACGGACCTAACAGAAGCAGAAGATATTAAGAAGAGGTGGCAAGAATACACAGAAGAACTGTACAAAAAAGATCTTCACGACCCAGATAATCATGATGCTATGATCACTCACTAGACCAGACATCCTGGAATGTGAAGTCAAGTGGGCCTTAGAAAGCATCACTATGAACAAAGCTAAGTGGAGGTGATGGAATCCCAGTTCAGCTATTTCAAATCCTGAAATATGATGCTGTGAAAGTGCTGCACTCAATATGCCAGCAAATTTGGAAAACTCAGCAGTGGCCACTGGACTGGAAAAGGTCAGTTTTCATTCCAATCCCTAAGAAAGGCAATGTCAAAGAATGCTCAAACTACTGCATGATTGCACTCATCTCACACGCTAGGAAAGTAATGCTCAAAATTCTCCAAGCCAGGCTTCAGCAATATGTGAACCGTGAACTTCCAGATGTTCAAGCTGCTTTTAGAAAAGGCAGAGGAACCAGAGATCAAATTGCCAACATCTGCTGGATCATCGAAAAGGCAAGAGAGTTCCAGAAAAACATCTACTTCTGCTTTATTGACTATGCCAAAGCCTTTGACTGTGTGGATCACAATAAACTGTGGAAAATTCTGAAAGAGATGGGAATGCCAGACCACCTGACCTGCCTCTTGAGAAACCTATATGCAGGTCAGGAAGCAACAGTTAGAACTGGACATGGAACAAGGCTGGTACCAAATAGGAAAAGGAGTATGTCAAGGCTGTATATTGTCACCCTGCTTATATAACTTATATGCAAAGTACATCATGATAAACGCTGGACTGGAGGAAGCACAAGCTGGAATCAAGATTGCCAGGAGAAATATCAATAACCTCAGATATGCAGATGACACCACCCTTATGGCAGAGAGTGAAGAGGAACTAAAAAGCTTCTTGATGAAAGTGAAAGAGGAAAAAAAAAAAAAATGTGAAAGAGGAGAGTGAAAAAGTTGGCTTAAAGCTCAACATTCAGAACATGGCATCTGGTCCCATCACTTCATGGGAAATAGATGGGGAAACAGTGGAAACAGTGTCAGATTTTTGGGGGCGGGCTCCAAAATCACTGCAGATGGTGATTGCAGCCATGAAATTAAAAGATGCTTACTCCTTGCAAGGAAAGTTATGACCAACCTAGATAGCATATTAAAAAGCAGAGACATTACTTTGCCAACAAAGGTCCGTCTAGTCAAGGCTATGGTTTTTCCAGTGGTCATGTAAGGATATGAGAGTTGGACTGTGAAGAAAGCTGAGTGCCGAAAAATTGATGCTTTTGAACTATGGTGTTGGAAAAGACTCTTGAGAGTCCCTTGGACTGCAAGGAGATCCAACCAGTCCATCCTAAAGGAGTTCAGTCCTGGGTGTTCATTGGAAGGACTGATGCGGAAGGTGAAACTCCAACACTCTGGACACCTGGTGTGAAGAGCTGACTCATCGGAAAAGACCCTTATGCTGGGAGGGATTGGGGGCAGGAGGAGAAGGGGATGACAGAGGATGAGATGGCTGGATAGCATCACCGACTCAATGGACATGAGTCTGACTGAGTAAACTCTGGGAGTTGGTGATGGACAGGGAGGCCTGGTGAGCTGCGATTCATGGGGTCGCAGGGAGTCAGACACGACTGAGTGACTGAACTGAACTTCATATTAATATAATTGTACCATGTTCACTTTGTTAAATCTGCATGATATATTTACAACTTTTACCTAAGTCCCAGATAAACTCCATAACACCATGTTTTAAAAAATCTGGTCTAACAATCTTTGCCTTTTAAGTGAAACATTTAATTCATTTAGTACTTAATGTAATCAGTGCTATGTTTAGAGATATCTACCCCTACTTTGTGTTGTTTGTCCTTCCTGATCTTTGTTATTTTGCGTCCTTTCTGGTTTTCTTTGGATTAATTTTCTCTTTTTTATTTCATGCTTCTCCTCTTTAGAAGTTATAAGTCTAGTTCTTAGAGTTATATTTAGCCTATAAATTAAAACATGGAATTATCAAAGTCAATTAACACACTTTACCTTCCCCCAGAAAATACTATCTAAGAACACAACCTTTATTTATCATATATTTTAATTAAGGTCTTACTAATAATTTATATAGTCAATGTTTAACTCAACATGTACACATATTTGTCACTCTCTTTACTCTTTATCCCATCTTGCACCTCAGATCTTTATATGTAAACTTTCTGTCTAAAGTATAACACATGCTTCAATTTTCTCTACAAAGGGCTGATGGACTTTGTTCAACAAGATGTTTATTTACCCTCATCCTTCAGTGGTACTTAAGTAGAGAATTTATAAATATAAACCTACAGTTATTTTGTGAATGTATGTTTCCTACTGAGAACTCAGCTTTTGGTCTACGGTTGCTACTTTGAAAGAAATCTTCCTTGGGCTGCTTTTAAGATTTTTCTCTTTGTATTCAAGTTTACACCGTTTCACTATATGGTTTGTCTGGGTACAGATGTCTTTTTACTTATACTGTTAAAAATTCACAGAGTTTCTTAAATCTATCGCTGGTTTCTCATCAAAAGTAGAAATTTGTCAGCCAGAAATACCTTTTCAAACATTACCTTGGTATCAATCTCTTTTTCTTCTCATTCTGGAGCTCTGATTAATTATGTTAGATCTCACTCTATCTTTCACATCACTTTGCCTCCCTTCAGTATTTTCCATGTCTTTGACTCTCAGTGGTGCATTCTGGAGTTTCTTATGCCTTAACATCTGGGTAACTAATTCTTTCTTCAGCTAGGTATAATTTGACAAATTTTTCCCTTACGGATATTTGACATAGTTTTATTTCTGAAATTTCTCTTTGGTTTTTTCAAGTATATTATGTCACTTTTTCCACTTCATGGATCACAACCTTACTGCGGCAAAAGCTGTACAATTCAATGAAGCTATGAGCCATGCTGTACAAGGCCACCCAAGATGGATGGGTCACTGTGAAGATTTCTGACAAAACATGGTCCTCTGGAGAAGGGAATGGCACCTACTCCAGTATTCTTGCCTGGAAAACAGTATGAAATAGCCCATTCTTACGTGGACAGTATGAAAAGACAAAAAGAGATGACGTCGGAAGATAAGCCCCCCAGGTTGGAAGGTGTCCATATGCTATTGGGAAAGAACGGAGAGTAATTACTAATAGTTCCAGAAAAAATGAAGCAGCCAGGCCAAAGTGGAAACAACACTCAGTTGTGGATGTGTCTGGTGGTGAATGAATAGGAATCTGAACTGTCAGGTCCATGAATCAAGGTATATGAGAGGTGGTCAAGCAGGAGATGGCAAGAGTGAACATCAACATCTTAGGAATCCGAGAATTAAGACGGATGAGAATGGGCAAATTTAATTTAGATGACCATTGTATCTACTACTGTGGGCAAGAATCCCTTAGAAGAATTGGAGTAGCCCTCATAGTCAACAAAAGAGTCTGAAATGCAGTCCTTGGATGCAATCTCAAGAAAGAAAGAATGAGCTCCATTCATTTCTAAGGCAAACCATTCAACATCACAGTAATCCAACTCTATGCCCCAACCACCAATGCCAAAAAGCTGAAGTTGAATGGTTCTATGCAGACCTACAAGACCTTCTAGAACTAACACCAAAAAAAAGACATTCTTTTCATCATAGAGGATTGGAAGGCAAAAGTAGGAAGTCAAGAGATACCTAGAGTAACAGGCAAGTTTAGCCTTGGAGTACAAAATGAAGCAGGGCAAAGGCTAACAGAGTTTTGTCAAGAGAACACATTGGTCATAGCAAACACTATTTACCAACAACCCAAGAGACAACTCTACACATGGACATCACCAGATGGTCAACACCAAAATCAGACTGATTATATTCTTTGCAGCCAAAGATGGAGAAACTCCATACAGTTAGAGCTGTTATTACATGACCTGGAGCTGACTGTGGCTCAGATCATCAGCTCTCTTTACAAAATTCAGGCTTTAAATTGAAGAAAGCAGGGAAAACCACTAGGCCATTCAGTGACAGTCACTCAGTTGTATCTGACTCTTTGCGACCCCATGGATTGTAGCCTGCCAGGCTCCTCTGTCCATGGGGATTCTCCATGTAAAAATACCAGAGTGGGTTGCCATTCCCTTCTCCAGAGGATCTTTCTGACCCAGGGATAGAACCTGCATTGCAGGTGGATTCTTTTACGGTCTGAAACACCAGGGAAGTCCTAAGCTATTCAGGTATGATCTAAATCAATACCTTACCATTATACAGTGGAGGTGACAAACAGATTCAAGGGATCACTGCTGACAGTGATTGCAGCTATGAAATTAAAAAATGTTTGCTCCTTGGGAAGAAAGCTATGGCAAACCTAGACAGCATGTTAAAAAGCAGAGACATCACTTTGCTGACAAAGGTCCAAATAGTCAAAGCTATGGTTTTTCCAGTAGTCATGCATGTGTGTGAGACCTGAACCATAAAGGCTGAGGGCCAAAGAACTAACACTTTCAAATTGTGTTGGAGAAGATCCTTGATAGTCCCTTGGACTGCAAGGAGATCAAACCAGTCAATCCTAAAGAAAATAAGCCCTGAATATTCACTGGAAGGGCTGTTGCTGAAGCTGAACCTCCACTTTTTTGGCCACCTGATGTGAAGAGACCACTCACTGGAAAGGACCGTGATTCTGGGAAAGACTGTGAAGACAAAAGGGGAAGGGGGCAGAAGAGGATGAGATGATTAGATAGCATCTCCAACTCTATGGATATGAACTTCACTATCCGAGAGATAGTGAAGGACAGAGAAGCCTGGAGTGTTGCAGTCAACGATGTTGCAGTCAGACACAACTTAGTGACTGAACAACAACAAAGTGTCACTTTATACAACGCCTTGTTTCCTGCTTCTCTTCAAATGTCTTTAATCCTTTAAACCTAACAAACAACTGTTTTAACTTCAGTGATATTTGCAATATGTAAGAATTTTGTGGATCCATTTATGCTCTTCACTATTATTCACAGTGCCATTTCCATGCATGTTACTACTATATTTTTCTTCATAAAAAACTTACTTTGAGGTATATGTATATAAAGAAAAATCACTTATGTGTCAATTGTATTTCAATTTTTAAAACTACACAAATCTTAACTATATTACTTGAATTCTACTAGGTTAGTACAAAAGTAATTGCAGTTTTGGACTGTGAATTTTAAATCATTATAATTAGGCTCAAACACATCTTTATTAATCAAAGTAGGAACCATTACAATCAACACATTTTTTACCAATGAGAAATGAGTTTGTTTATTCCTGTAGCATAAAAATTTGTGCTTCGGGATTCAACTAACTCTTCAAAAGCATTTTCTGCCTCTTGCTGGTTGTGGAAGTAGTTTCCCTGCAAAAAGTTGTCAAGATGCTTGAAGCAGTAGTCAGTTGGCAAGAGGTCAGGTGAATATGGCAGATGAGGCAAACTTTGTAGCCCAGTCTGTTCAACTTTGGATGTGCTGGATGTGTAATAAGCATTTGAGTACTGCTGAGAAGAACTGGGCCCTTTCTGTTGACTAAGGGCAGATGCAGGCATTGCGGTTTTCGGTGTGTCCCACTGAATTGCTCAGTATACTTCTCAGATGTAACGGTTTCGCCAGGATTCAGAAAGCTGTAGTGGATCAGACCACCAAACAGTAACCATGACCTTTTTCTGGTGCAAGTTTGGCTTTGGGAGGGAAGTGCTTTGGAGCTTCTTCTCGGTCCAACCACTGAACTGGTCATTGCCAGTTGTCATATAAAATCCAGTTTTCATCACAAGTCACAATCCGGTCAAGAAATGGTGCATTGTTGTTGGGTACAGTAAGAGAAGATGACACTTCAATGTTTTTAAATTTGTGGTCAGCTCATGAGGCACCCACTTATCGAGCTTTTTCACCTTTCTAATTTGCTTCAGATGCTGAACTACCACAGAATGGTCAACGTTGAGTTCTTTGGCAACTTCTCATGTAGTTATAAGAGGATCAGCTTCAATGATGGCTTTCAATTGGTCGTTGTCAACTTCTGATGGCTGGCCACTATGCCATCTTCAAGGCTCTCGTCCCCTTTGCAAAACTTCTTGAATGACCACGGCACTGTACCTTTGTTAGCAGTTCCCGGGTCAAATGCACTGTTGATGTCGCAAACTGTTTCTGCTGTTTTCAAGCTATTTTGAATTCAAATAAAAAAACCGCTTGAATTTACTTTTTGTCTAACATCATTTCTATAGTCAAAAAAAAAATTAAATAAACAGCAAGTAATAAGTCATTAGCAAAAAAACATAAAGTGAAAAATGCACACTAAAATGATATATAACATAACCACATTTGGAATGTATTCCAGTATCAAAAGGCAAATTTCAATAGTGCAAAAACCGCAATTACTTTTGCACCAACTTCATACATACATACATCCATCCATCATGTAATCTTGACTAGTTTTTTTCAAATATGCCTGGTTACTTATGACAATGTACTGCTCTCTGTCCTTGAAAAACTGCTGTTGGCAATTCCCTCAAAGTGAAGAAGACTGTGTCCTACAGATGATTTGCCTTTCCTTCTGCCAGACCTTGGGAGTACTACCAGTCAGAAACAGCCATGATAAAAGGGGACCTGGATCACCCCAGCAGGACAAATGTAACCGTCAATCAGTGTGAGGGCTAAAACTATGGTCAAGACTTGAACAGTTTAATTAATTTCCTTTTTCTTGCCCTGCTCCAATTAACCCTACAATTCCCTTGATATTGGAATAGGTAGACAGTTCTCTTTCACATTTAACCTAATGATGAAATTATTGGAGTAGCATCCTCAATGGAGTTGTTCTCATTTTTGACTCTCAGCTTGGATGAACTCTAGGTCTTGCCTTCTGCCCTCTTCACCCCCATGACATTCACCAAAACCAAAGCCCAACTTCAAACAGACTGACAACTGCCCCTAGGGCAAAAGCTACTTCATCACCTTCTTTTTTCTTTGGGTTTTTGCTTTTGGTCTGGCAAGTTTCTATTGGGCTTCCCAAGTGGCACAGTGGTAAAGAATCTGCTTGCCAATGCAGGAGACACGGGTTTGACCCCTGGGTTGGGGAGATCCCCTGGAGCAGAAAATGGGAATCTGCTCCAGTATTCCTGCCTGGAAAATTCCATGGACAGAGGAGCCAGGTGGGCTACAGTCCACAGGGTTACACAGAGTCAGACATGACTGAGCAACTGTGCACACACACACACACAATGCTCCATTATCTTTTCAGCTCTTCATTCATTAAGATTTTTTCAAATAATGTTTCAAAGATTTTTCGTTGTCTTCATCAAAAGTTTGTCTGAATAACCTAATCTACCATTACTGAAAACAAATTTATTTCCCCCCTTTATGACAACTATTTTGTACTACTTCTTGAAATTTAGAGATAACCTACATAAGCACAATTTAAAAAGTCAATACAATACCCTAATTGTACTTTCAATCAGATGAAAGAAATTAAGTTATAATGAAGTATTGATTTCAAAATGTGAAAGCAATTACCGTAATAAACGACACAATAAGGCCATCAGGTGCTTGCATCTATATGCAGAATCACTGTGACTGTGGTGGTTACAACTGCAGACTGAGGAGAGTATCTGAGTCATCAATACTATACAAGTGGCACCGCCATAATTTATGTGATTTTCCGAAGTGGTAAAGAACTCTTGATAAAGGTCTGACTGAAAACTTTCTAGTGTACTCTATGAAAATAATGACTCACACGTAAAACAAAGTTAGTTTCTAAACTCAGATGATTACGATCACTTTTTCCCCCTACCTCAAAGTCTAGCAACTCATTCTAAATCACGTGATTATCTGAACAATTTAAAAATATGCGGACTGTCCTGAATGCTGTGGGAAGGCTGACTTCCCTGGTCCTTGCTCATTGAATGCTAGTAAGTGCCCTGTTCCCCCACCTTGCTAAAAAGCAAAACACCTTCAAGTATTCAGAACGTTTCCTCCAGGAAAGGACTGCCCACACACAGACCCTCTGGCTGTAGAAGACACAGGGATGCAACATCAAGCTTTTCTTCATGGAAGGAACTGCTGCCCAGCTATGAGTACAGTCAGCAGACAGCCTCCAAATGTCCCCTCCTCCAAGGTCCACCTCAACTGCTGCCCAGATTAGAGACCAAACAAAAGCCCAGCCATCTTGGCTTAACACGGGTCTCTCTGATAGGCAATCTCTCACTCCAGAGCTCCACGTTGATAGGTAAAGGTTTTCTGAGGTTTACATCACAATACTTTGATGAGAGAACTTTTTTCTCTGCTCAGTCCCACACAGAGCCTCTTTCTCTTGCAGGTATTGATTTCTAATAAAATCTTGCACTGCAAAAAAATGTGTCAGTATCTGCTTTCAAAGAACCCAACCTCCAACTGTGGCCTAGTGTAACACCTGACTACCAAGTCTTTCTATAAACATTTTTTGGTTGTTTGCCCTCTTTCCATCTTGATTCTACCCTACACTCACCAATTCAATGACCCTGGAATATAGCTTTTATAATTTTTATTTTAAATCTCCAGTTTCATCCCACTGCATATAATATAAAGTTAAAATTTTTTTCCAGTCTATCATTATTTTCCACAATCCAGCAGCATCTAATTTAGCCACATTTTACTTCATACAATTCACTTAACTAGACTATTCTGTTCTTTAAAAAAACTACCTTATGAATTTCCAACTCCAATTTTTTCAAATTCTATTCCCACTGCCCATTACAGCCCTTTTCCTTACTTCTACCTGCCTAGGTTAAACATTAACTTCCATCACGTGAGCCTTAACTATTTTATTGAATATAGTTGTGTTACTTTCAAGGATACAACAAAGTGATTCAGTTAGGTACACATACGTATATAGTTCTCCAGATTATTTTCCATTATGGGTTATTACAAGACATTGAATATGGTTCCTTGTGCCGTACAGCAGGTCCTTGCTTATCTATTTCATATACAATAGTGTGTATCTATTAATCCCAAACTCCTAATTTATCCCTCCTTCCCTGCCTCTCTCTTTTTCCCTTTGGTAATCAGAAGTTTGTTTTCTATGTCTGTGAATCTATCTTGTAAATAAGTGAACCATGACTTTTAAAAGGTCTAGAACTGACCACAGAGAATGCAACGGCAACCCACTCCAGTACTCCTGCCTGGAAAATCCCATGGACAGAGAAGCCTGGTAGGCTGCAGTCCGTGGGGTCGCTAAGAGTCCGACATGACTAAGTGACTTCACTTTCACTTTTCACTTTCATGCCTTGGATAAGGAAATGGCAATCCACTCCAGTGTTCCTGCCTGGAGAATCCCAGGAGGAGCCTGGTGGGTTGCCATCTATGGGGTTGCACAGAGTCGGACATGATTGCAGCGACTTAGCAGCAGCAGCAGCTGCAGAACTGACCAAGGTAGCCACAGCCAAGTGTTGACTATTTAATGAAAATTTAAATTAAATGAAAATTTAAAAGCCAGTACTTGGTCCTACTATACATATTCTGAGTACACAACAGCCGCATGTGGACATACTAGACATCAGCAAACATTTCGATCATGACAGCTGTCTTGACTGAACAGTGCTGGTCTAGAGGGAGAAGACACATAATAACAAAAACCTAGTAACACAATATAGTAAGTAAAATGATACAGATATGCCTCAGGATGCTACAAAAGCACAAAGTAGAAGCACCTAACTAGGCCTTGAAAAGAGGATAAGGAAGGCTTCCAACAATAAGTGAACTACGTTTGAAAGGTTTGGGGGATGGGTTTAGGAGGGGAAATCTGTATTTCAGGCAGCAGGAAAAGCACAAGTAAGGACAGGTCAAATTTGGAGGGTTCTGAAAGTAACAGGACAGCAACTGCTTCACTGGACAGTATAAAAATTAGACTGCAATAGCTGGGATACTACTTCACAAAGAAAAACAATATTCAAAATTTTTTCAATAAATAATTACTTTTGAAAAGAAAATTAGTAACCAGAACTCTCCAAATTTAGCTTCATAGCAGGATAATGGCAGATACTTCATGAAGAAGTAATAATTCATGTTCTATTTCCCAATGATTCTATGTTTGTGAGTCAAAATGAGAATGACTCGTATCAATTATTAAATTGCCTTGGCAGAGAAGGCAACAGCACCCCACTCCAGTACTCTTGCCTGGAGAATCCCATGGACGGAGGAGCCTGGTAGGCTAAAGTCCATGGGGTCGCTAAGAGTCGGACACGACTGAGCGACTTCACTTTCATGCATTGGAGAAGGAAATGGCAACCCACTCCAGTGTTCCTGCCTGGAGAATCCCAGGGACGGGGGAGCCTGGTGGGCTTCTGTCTATGGGGCCGCACAGAGTTGGACACGACTGACGTGACTTAGCAGCATCAAGGACAAATTTACTGGGAATTCCCTGGTAGTCCAGTGGTTCGAACTCTGCACTTCTACTGCAGGGGACCTGGATTGGAACCCTGGTCAGGGAACTAAGATCTGCATCGCATGGCCAAAAATAAATAATAAGAACTTTGTCCATTAAAGGTACCAAATTAAAAGTCTTATCTTTCAACTAAAAAATAAATAAATAAATAAATAGCCTTGGCAAGTTACATTGAACTTTGATCTGAGGACAAATTAGGAGGCCCACAATACTGTCTGGACAACAGCAAGTAAAATACTAAGTAAAATAACCTAATAAACTGAACTGAACATAGTCGCACAGTCATGTCCGCATGTGCAATCCCATTGACTGCAGCCTGCAAGGCTCCTCTGTCCATGGGATTCTCCAGGCAAGAGTACAAGAGTGGGTTGCCATTTCCTTCTTCAAGGAAATAACCTGATATTGTCTATCAATTCACTATTCCTAGTCTATTCACTCTCACACACTCCTAACAACCTTTAAAATCTTTACCTTTCTCCTTAAAACGCCACATCCCCAAAACACCAAAACCCCAAGGTATCTTAGCTGATAACCTTCAGTCTGTCTTCACTGGGAAAAAATGAGGCAACTGGAAGACAACATGTACAGATTCCAGCATCATATCGATCTACTTATCAGCACTGCTACTCCACATACTCTGCCCTACCACTTATTATCAAAGACAAAGTCTCTATGCTCCTACTGAGAGCCAGTCCTTCCACTTGTACACCAAATCCCTTTCCCTTTGGCTTGTTCAGACACTGCTCCAGCAATTCTTCTGTCTCTCCTGAAATCACTAACATTTTACACCATAATGGTTCATTCTTTCATTATATGCCCTTACCTTTTCATCATTAAAAAAAAATCTCATGACTCCAACTCCTTCACTAGCTATGGTCCCATTTCTCTTTTCCCTTTGTAGGAAAAGTCTTCAGTATCTTCACGTCCCCTCCTATTCTCTCTTAAACTCACTCACTCAGAGTATCTCCCTCAGCATCTTCTTATATAAATCATCAATACCATCCATTCCTTAACTCGAGTGGAAAATCCTTGGTCTTTATCTTACTTAACATAGCAGCAAACACAAATGACCACTGTCTCTGTTAATAAACTTTCTTCATTTAATTTTCTACCTCACTGGTTGCTCCTCAAGTTCCTCCTCTTTTCTCCAACCTTGGAGCTCTTTTTTTGCCTATCTATGCTCATTCCCTTGATGACCAAATCATCCTCACAGCTTTAAAAACCACCTAATATACAAATGGGCTTCCCTGGTGGCTCAAAGGTAAAGACTCCACCTGCAATGCAAGAGCCATGGGTTCGATCCTTGCATTGGGAAGATCCCCAGGAGAAGGAAATGGTAACCCACTCCAGTATTCTTGCTTAGAAAATCCCATGGAGAGAGAAGCCTGGCAGGATGCAGTCCATGGGATTGCAAAAGAGTTGGACATGACTTAGCGACTAAACAACAATAAATATATAAACAGCTCATGCAGGTCAATTAAAAAAAAAAAAGCAACACAATCAAAAATGAGAAAACCTAAATAGACATTTCTCCAAAGAAGACATACAGATGTCCAACAAACACATGAAAAGATGCTCAATATCACTAATTATTAGAGAAATGCAAATCAAAAACTACAATGAGGTATCACCAGTTAGAATGGCCATCATCAAAAGATTTACAAACAATAAATGCTAGAGAAGGTGTGGGGAAAAAGGACCCCTCCCACAATGCTGGTGGGAATGTAAATTGGTTCAGCCATTAGGGAGAACAGTATGGTGGTTCCTTAACAAACTAAAAATAGAGCTACCACATGATCCAGCAATTTCACTCCTAGGATATATCCAGAGAAACCAGAATTCAAATGGACGCATGCATTTGATGTTCACTGCAGCACTATTTACAATAGCTAAGACATGGAAGCAACCTAAATGTCCATCGACAGAGGAATGGATAAAGATGTGGTACATATCTATACAATGGAATATTACTCAGTCATAAAAAGGAATAAACAGTGCCATTTGCAGAGATGTGGATGGACCCAGGGACTGTCAGAGTGAAGGAATTCTGAAAGAGAAAAACAAATATCATATAATAGTGCTTATATGTGGAATCTAGAAAAATGGTACAGATTAATTTATTTGTAAAGCAGAAACAGAGTCACAGACGTAGAGAACAAATGTATGGTTACCAAGGAAGGAAGAGCGAGTGGGATGAACCCAGAGATTGGAACCGATATACATGCACTGCTATGTATAAGATGTGGATGTGACTGGTGGTAAAAGTGAAGTTTGGAGCTCTAAAGAACAATACTGCACAGGAATCTGGACTGTTAGGTCCATGAATCAAGATACACTGGATGTGGTCAAGCAGGAGACAGCAAGAATGAATACTGACATTTTAGGAATCTGTGAACTAAACTGGACGGGAATGGGCAAACTTAATTTAGATGACCATTATATCTACTACTGTGGGCAAGAATCCCATAGAAGAAATGGAGTAACCTCACAGTCAACAAAAGAGTAAGAAATACAATACTTGGGTACAATCTCAAAAACGACAGAATAATGTCTGCTCGTTTCCAAGACAAACCATTCAATATCACAGTAATCCAAGTCTATACCCCAACCATTGATGCCAAAGAAGCTGAAGTTAAATGGTTTTATGCAGACTTACAAGACCTTCTAGAACTAACACCAAAAAAAGAGGTCCTTTTCATCACAGGAGACTGGAATGCAAAAGTAGGAAGTCAAGCAATACCTGAAGTAACAGGCAAGTTTGGCCTGGGGAGTACAAAATGTAGCAGGGCAAAGACTAACAAGAGTTTTGCCGAGAGAACACACTGAGCACAGCAAACAGTCTTTTCCAACAACACAAGAGATGACTTTACACATGGACATCACCAGATGGTCAATCGAAACCAGACTGATTATATTCTTTGCAGCCAAACATGAAGAATCCCTACACAGTCAGCAAAAACAAGACCTGACGCTAACTGTGGCTCAGATCATGAGCTCCTTATCGCAAAATTCCAGCTTAAATTGAGGAAACAGGGAAAACCACTAGGCTGTTCAGGTATGACCTAAATCAAATCCCTTAGGATTATACAGTAGAGCTGATAAATAGATTCAAGGGGTTAGATCTGGTAGACAGAGTGCCCGAAGAACTATGGATGGAGGTTCATAACACTGTACAGGAGGCAGTGACCAAAACCATCCCAAAGAAAAAGAAATGCAAGAAGGCAAAGTGGTTGCCTGAGGAGACCTTACAAATAGCTGAAAAAAAGAAGAGAAGCAAAAGGCAAGGGAGAAAGGGAAAGATATATCCAACTGAATGCAGAGTTCCAGAGAATAGCAAGGAGAGAAAAGAAGGGCTTCTAAAATCAACAGTGCAAAGAACTGGAGGAAAACAACAGAATGGGAAAGACTAGAGATCTCTTCAACAAAATTGGAGATACCAAAGGACTATTTCATGCAAAGATGGACACAATGAAGGACAGAAACAGTATGGACCTAACAGAAACAGAAGAGATTAAAAAGAGGCAGCAAGAGTACATAGAAGAACCATACCAAAAAGGTCTTAATAACCCAGATAACCACAATGGTGCTGTCACTCACCTAGAGCTGGACATTCTGGAATATGAAGTCAAGTGGGCCTTAGGAAGCATTACTATGAACAAAGTTAGTGGAGGAGATGGAATTTCAGCTATTCAAAATCTTTAAAAATGATGCTGTTAAAGTGCTGCACTCAATATGTCAGCAAATTTGGAAAACTCAGCAGTGGCCACAGGACAGGAAAAGATTAGTTCTCATTCCAATCCCAGAGAAAGGTAATACCAAAGAATATTCCAACTACCATACAACTGTGCTCATTTCACATGCTAGCAAGGAAACAGTCAAAATCCTTCAAGCTAGGCTTCAGCAGCACGTGAAATAAGAACTTCCACCTGTACCAGCTGGATTTTGCAAAGGCAGAGGAACCAGAGATCAAATTGCCAACATTTGCTGGACATAGAGAAAGCAAGAGAATTCCAGAAAAACATCTACTTCTGCTTCACTATGATAAAACCTTTGTGTGGATCACAAAAAACTGTGGAAGATTCTTAAAGAGATGGGAGTACCAGACCACCTGACCTGTCTTCTCAGAAACCTGTTGCAGGTCAAGAAGCAACGGTCAGAACCAGACATAGAACAACAGACTGGTTCAAAATTAGAAAAGGAGTACATCAAGGCTGTATATTGTCACCTTGCTTACTTAACTTCTATGCAGAGTACATCATGGGAAATGCCAGGTTGATGAAACATAAGCTGGAATCAACACTGCCGGGAAAAATATCAATAACCTCAGCCATGCAGATGATACCACTCTAATGGCAGAAACTGAAGAGGAACTAAAGAGCCTCTTGATGAAAGTGAAAGAGGAGAGTGAAAAAGCTGACTGGAAACTCAGCATTCTAAAAACTAAGATCATGGTATCTGGTCCCATAATTTCATGGCAAATAGATGGGGGGAAAGTGGAAACAGTGGCAGATTTTATTTTCCTGGGATCCAAAATCACTGCAGATGGTGATTGCAGCCATGAAATTAAAAGATGCTTGCTCCTTGGAAGAGAAGTTATGACCAAGCTAGAGAGCATATTAAAAAGCAGAGACACTACTCCGCTGACAAAGGTCCATCTAATCAAAGCTATGGTTTTTCCAGTAGTCATGTATGGGTGTAAGAGTTGGACCACAAAGAAGGCTAAGCACTGAAGAACTGATACTTTTGAACTGTGGTATTGGAGAAGACTCTTTGAGAGTCCCTTGGACAGCATGGAGATCAAACCAGTCAATCCTAAAGGATATCAACTCTGAATATTCATTGGAAAGACTGATTCTGAAGCTGAAGCTCCAATACTGGGCACGTGATGCGAAGAGCTGGCCCACTGGAAAAGACCCTGATGCTGGGAAAGACTGAGGACAGGAGGGAAAAGGGGGCAACAGAGGATGAGATGGTTGGATGGTATTACAGACTCCATGGACATCAGTTTAAGCAAACTCCAGGAGATGGGAAAGGACAGGGAAGCCTGATGTGCTGGAATCCATGGGGTTGCAAAGTGTCGGACACGACTTAGCAACTGAACAACAAAGAACAAATGAGAACCTACCGTACAGCACAGGCAGCTCTACTTGGTGCTGTGTGGTGACCTAAATAGGAGGGGAATCTAAACAGAAGAGTTCATGTATGTAAACACATAACTGACTCACTCTGCTGCACAGCAGAAACCAACACAACACTGTAAAGCAACGACAAGTGAATAAGTCAATTGCTCAGTTGTGTTCAAATCTTTGCGACCCCATGGACTGTAGCCCACCAGGCTCCTCCATTCATGGGATTCTCCAGGCAAGAATACTGGAGTGGGCTGCCATGCCCTTCTCCAGGAGATCTTCCCAACCCAGGGATCGAGCTTGGGTCTCCTGCACTGCAGGCAGATTCTTTACCATCCAAGCCACTAAGGAAGCCCCCAATAAAAATTAAAAGAGAAAATAAAACTAATTTGATGTAAGAAAAAAATTTTAAATGTAATTTAGTGAACATTGTATGGATTCTCTGGCTGAGGGGTGAAGTGGGTTAGTCATGGAGGAAAATGTCTTGATTTAAAAAAAAAAATCAGATATAAAGTGAAAATAAGGTTTGTGGAGTAATAAAGCTCCTAGGATGAGTAAGCAGTGACACTGACTCTAAAAAAACAAAAACACCTAAATGCTCAAATTTAAAGTTAGCTGTTATAACAAATACATCTTAAAGGTATAAGGACTCAAACTCATTAAATTTATCTTACTCATCTAATAGAACTAGGTGGCTAAACAGGTTGGCAAGATGGTTCTTATCTAGACGGATGCAGACAATTTACCATTTACAACACATGGCTTCCAACTTTCCTTAAAGATCAGCTCTGTTCCAGCAGGCCAGAAGGGAAAAACCAGATGGAAGATGATGGTATGGCCTAGACCTAGAAAGGTGTGCACATCACTTGTGCTCATATTACATTAGCCTGAACTTAATCACATGATCACACCCAACTACAAGCAAGAATTGTCTAGCTTTATACTCAAAGAAAATAAGATAAATATGGTGAACAGTCTCTGCCATTGGACCTCACTCTCAAATTCCAGACTCATGTACCAACTGCTTACTCAATGTTTTGGACATCTAATAGGTATTTCAAACTTAACATCCTCAAAACTGAATTCTTAATCTGAACCCTCCCCTTCCTCATGACACCTCTCTTTCTTGCACATCTCACCTTCAATCTATCAACAAATTCTGTCACCTCTACTTTCAAAATGTCCAAAATCTGACCACTTCCCAAGACCTCTACTGCTACCAATCTGGTAGGCCACTGCCTTAAGAGGACTGGAAGCGGCTCCTCCCTGGCCCCCTTGTGTCCATCCTTGCCCTTTACAACTCATTGCCCCCACAGCCATCAGGGCATTCCTACTTCCACATAAGTCAGATCCTAGCACTCACCTCTGTACTGCTACTTATTTCACTTAAAGTCAAACTCCTCACACGGCCTGTGGTCATGCTCCCACTGCTGCTTCAACACCTCTTAGATTTCATCCTACTATTCACCTCCCTTCCTCAAGGCACTTCAGCAGCTCTGGCATCCTTGCTGTTTTTTGAATAGGCAAGGTACATCCCTGGCTCAGAACCTTTGATCTTGGTTCTTCTGATACATTTTTCTCTGCCTTCCTAAAATCTTTGCTCAAATGTCACCCTTTTCAGACAAGGTCCTACCTACATCTACCTTAAATTGCTACCTAACCCCCAAACTTTACCTGCTCTTTCATTTTCCCATAGTACTCACTATCTTCAAACACACTATGGAAGTTTCTTTTTATGAGTGTGTGTGTGTCTCTCTCATACACACACACACACCCCTACACCAGAATGTAAGCTAGATAAGGAGAGATCTTTGCATTGTTTTGGCCTTTAAATGGACTAAGCAGCTAGATTACTACCTGGCACAGTAGAAATTCAAATATTTATTGAATACATAAATACCTATTGTCCTGTGAAATGACTCAACACAAAATTTATCAATGTAGTTTTCGAAGGATGACAAGGCAAATGGTGGACAATAGCTTTAAAAATGCCAAAACACAAGTCCTAATGCTTACCATTTTTCCTATAAAGCCATGAGATAGTCTTTCTACTATCATATAGAGAAGTTACCTCATTCCTATGAAATGTTTACCCAAAATACCAATATGCTGCCACTTTTAATTTCTTTAATTCAATAGTGTTTTAAAGATAACATTAATGGAATGTTGGCAACACTGAAACATTTCTACTAGGTCAATCATCAGTCCTACATTAAGAACTAACCAAAAGTTTTTGACAACTAGAGCCCTGTGCGAAAGTATGTCATTGGAAATTCCTTAAAAACGCCATAAAGATATCTGAAAGCAAAATTTCGAATATATTTATCTTTGTCCCCAAAATTGGCAGAAAAATAATACAACTATAATTCTGTGAAGGCTTGTACGTATTGTCACGCCACCCCTGTTATCCACTTACAAGTTCAGTACACAGCATGAGGAAGGGCAGGACCGGGATCAAGAACTGCCAGTGAAAACCAAGCAGTGTATGAACGGCTATGACACTGGATAGTTATGACTTCATGATTAAACTTTTCTCTCAAGTACCCATTCATGATAGCCAATAACTAAAAGTTTGATTCCTAAATACATACAGCAACTGAAGTGCCCAATTCAGTAGTAGAAAAATCATCTGCAATAAACTTACCAAAACGTTACACTGCAATAAATCTTTATGCATAATGAAACTTTTAGATTGTGTAATTTACTGTTAATGTGAGAAGACACACAGAAAGAATATATGGGTAAAACATTTCACATTTTAGAAGCAAGCATGTGAAAACTAAGATGAAATGAACACTTTCAGTAGTTGTAGAATAGGAATGTAAGGACTATACTAAATCATAAAGTCTTCCCTGTCTGAAGTTCTCTGACACCTGTTATTGTTTAGTTGCTCAATCATGCCCAACTCTTTGTGACCCCAATGAACTGCGGAACGTCCGGCTTCCCTGGCCCTCACTATCTCTCCCAGAGTTTGCTCAAACTCTCTGACACTATTCCCATGGAAGTTTAGTAATGTGATGTGTAAAAAATTAATTCTGAGTTATGTAGGAATAATTAACAATAGTTCTTTATCTTTTCATAGTTAAAAAAAAAAAGGCAGTAATTGTTTGGGACTCATGGAAAACGTAGGATTTTTTAAAAAATAATAAATGGAAATTAAATTACCTTCATACATGACCAGAAATTATGCTACTAAGAACTCTTTAAAAACAAAACTCCTGGAGAAGGAAAAGGCAACCCACTCCAGTATTCTTGCCTGGAAAAGTCAATGAACAGAGGAGTCTGGCGGGCTGCAGTCCATGGGGTTACATGACTGAGCATGTGTGCACGAGGGTGGAGGGAGACGGGTTGGTAGCAATAAAGTGGTAGAACTAAAAAATAAAATAAAATAAAAACAAAACTCTCAAATTAGTAACTGTTGGGATTTTTTTTCCCTCTATGCTTCGGAGAGATTTCTAGGTAGAGAGTACAAACTTTAAAACAGACAAAATGGGATTAGACCCAACGTGGGAAAAAAATAAATACTGTAACTATTTACAATATCACTGCTGAAGCTAGTAAACTCCTTCAATAAAGCACATCTGTAAACACAAACAGAAATTTACTTTGCAAAATAAGTGCTGTAATGCAGCAAATATAAGTGCAAAATAAGTGCTGTAATGCAGCAAATATAAGTGCAAAATAAGTGCTGTAATGCAGCAAATATAAAAATCTTAGGTCAACAAAGGAAAAACACCCAAGCAGTATTTTAAACTGTTTCAAATACTCAAAGGTAAGTGACTAATTCAAAGCATCCTAAAATTTAAGCCATTCTGGAAATAAACTCAAATTTTTCTGGTGTTATTACGTTAAAGGTTATATATATATATACTGAAAGAAAAATATAAAACAAAAGAGTATTTCTCGATTTAAACACAAGGCATCTTTTTACAGTAAGGAGAGGCGTACTTTTTAAAACACGTTGATTCGGGAACAACAGTTGAAAATAGTCTCCAAAAATGTTGTGGTTCTCTCTCCCTGTAAGTGCCATTTCAAAATCTGCAAAGTAGCCAGATACAATTAGAATACTACTACTTACTACTAGAGAGACTCTTGATGAAAGTGAAAGAGGGGAGTGAAAAAGTTGGCTCAAAGCTCAACATTCAGAAAACTAAGATCATGGCATCTGGTCCCATCACTTCATGACAAATAGATGGGGAAACAGTGGCTGACTTTATTTTTGGGGGGTTCCAAAATCACTGCAGATGGTGACTGAAGCCATGAAATTAAAAGACGCTTACTCCTTGGAAGAAAAGTTATGACCAACCTAGATAGCATATTAAAAAGCAGAGACATTACCTTGTCAACAAAGGTCCGTCTAGTCAAGGCTATGGTTTTTCTAGTAGTCATGTATGGATGTGAGAGTTGGACTATAAAGAAAGCTGAGCGCCGAAGAACTGATGCTTTTGAACTGTGGTGTTGGAGGAGACTCTTGAGAGTCCCTTGGACTGCAAGGAGATCCAAACAGTCCATCCTAAAGGAGATCAGTCCTGGGTGTTCATTAGAAGGACTGATGCAGAAGCTGAAACTCCAATACTTTGGCCACCTGATGTGAAGAGCTGACTCATTTGAAAAAACCCTGATGGTGCGAAAGATTGAAGGCGAGAGGAGAAGGGGATGACAAAGGATGAGGTGGTTGTATGGCATCACTGACTCAATGGACATGAGTTTGAGTAAACTCTGGGAGTTGGTGATGGACAGGGAGGCCTGGCGTGCTGCAGTTCATGGGGTCATAAAGAGTTGGACACGACTGAGTAAATGAACTGAACTGAACTTACAACATGAACAAAAGCCTGAATAGTCTTACCCTCCCAACTGTCACATGACCCTACTAAGTCAGGTATTACAAGGTATTACAAGGACTTTCGCTGATGTTTAAGTCTTAAGTTTTCCTTCCTTCACAAGGAAACTAAGGGGAAAAAAAATCAGGTAATGTATTCATAACTCTTAAGTGAGAATCATGACTACAACTATCATTTTACATTGCAGGGAAGCCCTTCAGGCTATGGAATAAAAAGCTACCACCACTGTAATTTCAAACAAGGTAATAGGTCCTATGGGTCCCAATGAAAAAGGAAGAGATATGACCAACCACCACAATATGCTTATCCTTAGTAAAAACAATTTAATGATGACTCTAAAAGTAATAAAGGTGCTAATTCTGCAACATCACAAAACATGACATAGATTTCAAATGGAAAAACTCACTTGAAGATGGAGAATAACACAGCTAGTATTATAGACTAGTAACTCCCACCACCTGACTGACATTTTCCATAACTTTTTTGGTGAATAAACAACTTAACATATTCACTTTCACCCATACGTATCTTGATTATTGAGTTAAAATTTTTGAAATGCAGGTAAAAAAACAAAAAAGGACACTGTTGACCTTCTGGTGTCACCTAGTAGGATATCGTCTTCATTTCTTATGAAGTTAATTTTAGATGAAACATGTTTTCTGTATCTGCCACTTTTCACAACCTCTCCACCAAATAAATCAAGGAAGGGATGTGTTAACTATATACTACAGTGAGTTTAAACTTTTCTTGGATAGCAGACACCTTTCAGAACTGGGAGAAAATTACGAACCCTGTCCTGTCAAAAAATACAATAGCACAAAAGAATTTTAAAAATCAAATTTTAAAGTTCTAAAAATCCTACAAACTGGATCTACCTAATTTTAAGATTGAACTATAAAGCTACAATAATCAAAAAAAAAAAAAAAAAAGCTACAATAATCAAGACACTGTGGTACCAGGCAAAGAGACATATAGGTCAATAAAACAGAGTATAAACCTCAAACACAATCAACTGATTTAAATAGAGGTGCCAAGGTAATTCAACAGAAAAAGGTCAGTCTCTTCAAGAAAGGTGAAAAACTGGACATCTATATGAAAAAGAATGACTAAACTTTAACCCTTACCTCACAATATATAGAAAAATTAACTCCAAAAGGATCAGAGACTGAAATGTAAAAGCTAAAACTGTAAAACTTATAGAAGAAAACATGGGACAAAATTTTATGGCCTTAAGTTGAGCAAATATACACTGGGCAGGACACAGAATGCATGAAACATAAAAGAAAAAACTGATAAATTTTATTTCATAAAAAACAAAATTTCTACTCTTCAAAGAACATTTAGGAAAATGAAAAGACAAGCCACAGACTGGGAGGCATGTACAAAACACATGTCTGAAACAAAGAACTTGTATCCAGGTTATGTATACAACGTTCTTACAACTCCATAATAAGAAGGCAAATACTACATAAAAAGATCTGAATGGCTACTTTACCAAAGAAAATATATGAGTAACTGAATGAGAAATAGATTTAAGGGACTAGATGTGATAGACAGAGTGCCTGATGAACTATGGTCAGAGGTCTGTGACATCTTACAGAAGAAAGGGATCAAGGACATCCCCAAGAAAAAGAAATGCAAAAAAGCAAAATAGCTGTCTGAGGAGGCCTTACAAATAGCTGTGAAAAGAAGAGAAGTGAAAAGCAAAGGAGAAAAGGAAAGATCCATTTGAATGCAGACTTCCAAAGAAAAGCAAGGAGGGATAAGAAAGCCATCCCAGTGATCAGTGCAAAGAAACAGAGGAAAATAATAAAATGGGAAAGACTAGAGATCTCTTCAAGAAAATTAGAGATACCAAGGGGACATTTCATGCAAAGATGCACTCAATAAAGGACAGAAATGGTATGGACCTAACAGAAGCAGAAGATATTAAGAAGAGGTGGCAAGAACACAAAGAAGAACTATACAAAAAAGACCTTCACGACCCAGATAATCACAATAGTGTCATCACTCACTAGAGCCAGACATCCTGGAATGTGAAGTCAAGTGGGCCTTAGGAAGCATCACTATGAACAAAGCTAGTGGAGGTGATGGAATTCCAGTTGAGCTATTTCAAATCCTAAAAGATGATGCTGTGAAAGTGCTGCACTCAATATGTCAGAAAATGTGGAAAACTCAGCAGTGGCCACAGGACTGGATAAGGTCAGTTTTCATTCCAATCCCAAAGAAAGGCAATGCCAAAGAATGCTCAAACTACCGCACAATTGCAGTCATCTCACACGCTAGGAAAGTAATGCTCAAAATTCTCCAAGCCAGGCTTCAACAATACATGAACCGTGAACTTCCAGATGTTCAAGCTGCTTTTAGAAAAGGCAGAGGAACCGGAGATCAAATTGTCAACATCCATCATATCACAGAAATAGCAACAGAGTTCCAGAAAAACATCTATTTCTGCTTTATTGACTATGCCAAAGCCTTTGTCTGTGTGGATCACAGTAAACTGTGGAAAATTCTGAAAGAGATGGGAATACCAGACCACCTGACCTGCCTCTTGAGAAATCTGTATGCAGGTCAGGAAGCAACAGTTAGAACTGGACATGGAACAACAGACTGGTTCCAAATAGGAAAAAAGAGTACGTCAAGGCTGTATATTGTCACCCTGCTTATTTAACTTACATGCAGAGTACTTCATGAGAAACGTTAGACTGGATGAAGCACAAGCTGGCATCAAGATTGCCAGGAGAAATATCAATAACCTCAGATATGCAGATGACACCACCCTTATGGCAGAGAGTGAAGAGGAACTAAAAAGCCTCTTGATGAAAGTGAAAGAGGAGAGTGAAAAGTTGGCTTAAAGCTCAACATTCAGAAAACGAAGATCATGGCATCTGGTCCCATCACTTCATGGCAAATAGATGGGGAGACAGTAGAAACAGTGGCAGACGTTATTTTTTTGGGCTCCAAAATCACTGCAGATGGTGACTGCAGTCATGAAATTAAAAGACACTTACTTCTTGGAAGAAAAGCTATGACCAACCTAGACAGCATATTAAAAAGCAGAGATGTTACTTTACCAACAAAGGTCCATCCAGTCAAGGCTATGGTTTTTCCAGTAGTCATGTATGGGTGTGAGACTTGAACTATAAAGAAAGATGAATGCCAAAGAATTGATGCTTTTGAACTGTGGTGTTGGAGGAGATTTTTTAGAGTCCCTTGGACTGAAATGAGATCCAACCAATCCATCCTAAAGGAGATCAGTCCTGGGTGTTCATTGGAAGGACTGATGTTGAAGCTGAAACTCCAATACTTTGGCCACCTGATGTAAGGAGCTGACTCATCTGCAAAGACCCTGATGCTGGGAAAGATTGAGGGCAGAAGGAGAAGGGGACAACAGAAGATGAAATGGTTGGATGGCATCACTGACTCAACTGACATGACTTTGGGTAAACTCTGGGAGTTGGTGATGGACAGGGAGGCCTGCCATGCAGCAGTTCATGGGGTCACGAAGAGTCGGACACGACTGAGCGATTGAACTAAACGGAACTAAGCATATAAACAGCTGTCAAATATCATTAATCTCTAGGAAAATGCAAATTAAAACCACAATGA
Source organism: Cervus canadensis (assembly GCF_019320065.1). Classification (NCBI taxonomy): domain Eukaryota; kingdom Metazoa; phylum Chordata; class Mammalia; order Artiodactyla; family Cervidae; genus Cervus; species Cervus canadensis. The sequence continues at coordinate 98,648,579 of NC_057388.1, forward strand.
GCTACTCCTGCATACATATTAGAACTGCTAAAACTAACAAGACTAATAATCCAAGTGTTGACAAGGATAAAGTTGGGAACTCTCATTCCTTTTGAGTGGCAATGCAAAATGGTACTATTGCTTTAGAAAAGTTTGACAGTTTCCTATATAATTAAATATACACCTACCATATGCCCCATTAATCCAAGTTCTAGCTCCTCACTAGAGAAATAAAAAACCCAGCGTCCACACAAAAACCTGAACCCAACATTTTTGGCAACCTTATTTATAACTGCTGAAAACTAGAAAGAACTCTGCTACCCATCAACTGGTAAATAAATGTGCAACACCCATATGCTACTACTAAGCAATAAACAGAAACCAGTTACTGATACATGCCAACAACATGAGTCTATCTCAAAAATACCAAACTAGGGACTTCCCTGGTGGTCCAGTGGCTAAGAATTCAGCTTGTAATGCAGGGGACACGGGTCACTCCCTGGTCCATGGCAACGCGGCCCACGCAATGCAACTACTGAGTGTGCAGCACTCCAGAGCTCACACACTGGAACCAGCGAGCCCACACGGCAGTGAGAAGCCTGCGTGCCCCAGCTAAGACTTGAAGCAGTCAAAGACGTAAATACACACATAAAATAAAAAACAAAAACAAAACACTTCAAACTTCTATGTGGCTTAAGTTAGAGGGAAAAAAAAATTCAAGTTAAAAAAAGATCAAATGTAAGTCCATGGTTGATTCATGTCAATGTATGGCAAAAACCAGTACAGTACTGTAAAGTAATTAGTGGTTAGCCTCCAACTAATAGAAAAAAAAATCAAACTAAATGAAAGTCGCCAAATACAAGGTTACACATACTGTATGATTCCCCATTTATACTTTGGAAAAGGCAAAGCTAGAAGTCAGCTCAGTGTTTGTCAGAAGTGGCAGTAGTGTAGCGAGGAAAATGAATGAAAAGAGGAATTAGGGAAGTTTTGATGGAAATGTTCTTTATCTTGATTGTGGCAGTAGTTACATGACTATACACATTTGCCAAAACTTATTAAGTTGTGTGTTTAAAATGGTACATTATAGTATGCGTGAATTATAACCCAATAAACCTGACTTTTAAAAACTTATAGAACTCTAAATCACACCGTAACTTCAGAACCTCAAATATGATCTACTTAGTCTCCATCAGACTAAGTAGAAAACTTTGGCCCATGAACTAAATCTGTCCCCCACCCCAGCTGTTTTTTGTACAAGCCAAGAAATGTTTTACATTTTTCAATGAAAAAAAAAAAAAAGAAGAAAATATTTCATGACACATTCAAATTTCAGTGTCCGTAAATAAGTTTCATTGGAACACAGTCACACTTACTCATTTAAATAGTCTATTAGCCGATTTCATGCTACAGTACGATGATTGAGTGCTCAGTCCTCGTAACAGAGACAGAGCAGTTAGGTCCACAGTGCCTAAAATATTTACCACTTGACCCTTTACACAGAAGTCAGCTGACTGCTGCCTTAAACACAAGTTGCTGAAAATCTTCTACACAGATTATTACACTTGGGAAGATTCATGTCAGCACAAATCTCTCTTCCATGCACAGTAGCTCTGAAATTTTTACAGCCATCAACTGCTTTTCTTTCAAGGGGATCAATGCCTAATGCAGATAAATGAAGAATTTCAACAGTTACAGTATAGTGGGACTAAATAAAGCCTTGAGGTAAGCTCTGAAGAAGGTCCTTGATACCCTCAAAACAAATTGTTGCAACCAGGTGGTTGTCAATCTAACAAACTGATTTTATGAGCAGCATTAAAAAAAGAGAACTGAATGGTACAGAAAATCCAAGCGCACCATATCTAACAGAGTTTCATTCACCAATTCTTTAAAAAACTATTTTTTTAACTGAGGTATAGTTGATTTACAATATTATATTAGTTTCAGGTGTACAACACAGTAATGCAAAAATTTTATAGATTGTACTCCATTTAAAGTTACTATAAGATACAACTCAAAAATCTATATTTCTTATAGTGCTAATGTGTTTTTAAAAACAGTACTAGAGCTCTACAGTAATTGGAAAACCACAATCTTATGGCACATTTGTCCCCAAAGTGCTGTCAAATTGCAGCTATATTACAAGAGTAAAAATGATGTTTCATTTCATGTTACAGAGCTTCCAGAAGATATAAAGTTAACTGAGTTCAGAGCCATTTTTATATTCTTTATCAAGGGCATTCCCAGAACCCAGAAAGAAATGTAATGTTACTGAGCATCACTTTGCCTCTATAAGCACAAGCCTGATATGAGGAGAAACAAGAATAACAGTTTTTTAAACCCAAGAGAAAACATGGAAACCAAAATAATCTCAGAGGATAGAGGGGAGAAAAAATAATTGCTTAATGTTAGAGTAGAGGCTGTATTAAAGAGTTTCGTCTTGAAACAGATCACCAGCCCAGGTTGGATGCATGAGACAAGTGCTCAGGGCTGGTGCACTGAGAAGACCCAGAGCGATGGGGTGGGGAGGGAGGTGGGAGAGGGGATCAGGATGGGGAATACATGTAAATCCATGGCTGATTCATGTTAATGTATGGCAAAAACCACTACAATATTGTAAAGTAATTAGCCTCCAACTAATAAAAACAAATTAAAAAAAAAGTTTCTTCTGACTACCGTGGTAATTATGCATGATAGTAAATTAGACTGGTAGACAAAAGAAGACTGAAAAATAAAAACCACTTCCCAGGACATGTCAATGCCTCCACCAAATATTTAAGGAAGGAATAGAAGAAATAAGGCTAGATTTTTGGTTCTTATCTACAACATTACGGCCATGCAAGAAGCATTGTTTACAAAACAGAAAAGCTCCTCAGCAGGCTCATCCATTTTGAATTCAGAAGCTGTATAACTATTGCTGATCCTGACTTTACAGACTAACCAATACAGATGAACTAGACAAAGAGAATGAGTAAAAGGACTCAAAACAATTCAACTTCTGAGGAAGAAAAATTCAGTAAAAGCCACTGACTCTAAAGGTTTATCTGAATAACAATTTGAGGCAGAAATTTAGGAAGCACAGGAACATACTGAATTTCATAAAAGAGGAAGCTGACACAAAATGTTCACTAAGTACCAGCTAAATTAGTATCAAGATGTCAAGGAGAAAAATGCACTTTTGCATTTCTAAAGGAGAAAAAGAGCTTTATGGTTGTAGAAAAAAGAACACTAAATAAATGCCTCATTCTTCAACAAGGTAAGCATCAAGTCTTAGAAAACACTAACAAAGCAGTATACAAATGCTAACAAAGCTCCCTCCCTTTCTTCCCTAGCACTCATAGAACGTAGGTTTCCATTTGTTATGATCTGATCGGCTCCCTCAACAGTAAAGCCAGAAACAGGGAATCAAAATAAATCAGACTTCTCTAGCCTATAGTCTTAATATAATTTGTCTAGCCTATTATCTAAATACAATTAAATCAAGTTGCTTTCAGGTTTTACTACATTCAAGGATTCGAGTACTCAGTTCCAAAGTTTCTTTCTTGTCCATTTACTGACTATCAATTCCTTTAATAGTCAGCATACGTAAGTGACAGATGTCAGAAAATTTCTAAATAAAAGAAGAGGTGAGTGGTGCCTAAAGGAGGGAGTTCATTAAATGATAAGAGAGAAAGATTACAGAAAGGGAATGCTACAAACACCAAAGACACACAGTTATTTTATGGTTTTGACTAACAGGCATGTTCTGTCCACTTTGAAATGTATCTTAACAAGTTCATACAGCAAGTCAGAACTGTAGAAACACAAAGTTTAGCGGGCCTACCACTTTTTAAAAGTATGATGCAACTCAACCTGGTTTGGCATGATTCATAAAAATGTATTTTAACACACTGAACCTCATTATAAAGGACATACTATCCCAGAATACTACTTAGTCAATGCATTATTATAACACAGTTTAACCAAGGTTGGTGATAACAGATCTTGAAAACAATACAATCTTAATTGTAATGTGATTGTAAGAGGCTCCTTTCTACAAAAATACACCATAAGAGGAATGGTTAATAAATATCATACCCTGGCATAACACATTAAAAAAAATAATCAATGTATGGCAAACACCACTACAATAAAAAAAAATAAACAAATAAAAAAAATTTTATACCATATTGTCATAATGTCCCATACTATACCATATGGTCATAGAAAGAAAGTAGTATCAGGGAAATATAAATGGTCAGAAGTAAATGTTTAATGCCAAAAGTAAAAGCACATTTATTTGATAAATATTTAATAAGCTCCTGTCATTTATTAGAATACTCTATTTTGAGCTTCTACAAAGTAATACTTACATTTGTAAGTAGGACATGAAATTTGTTCACTTACCAACATAAATCTACATTCTATGTTCAAGATGTCTGACAATAAAATTTTTAAAATTAAAAACAATATAAAAATTGTTAAAATCACACTATATGTTAAATCTTTTTTGATGCTGTTTAAAAATATTACAAAACCACATACATTATGCAAGCATAAAAGAGTGTATGTATACATACTAAAACTTTTTATAGTAATTATATCTTAGGGACAAGATTACAGATAATTTTCCAAAATTTTTTGCACTTATATTTTTCTAATTTTTCAATAATAAATGTGTTTTTCCTCTGAGAAGCTTTAAAAAATCTGTATTTTACTGTCAAGTAAGGTAATTCTTTAGACACTTTTTTTCATTTCATTCTATGCACTTGAGAATCATAACATTATCTCCTTAAGAGCATATAAGGAAGACAGTTTAAAAGATGACAGTAAGCCAACTTATAATTTAAAATTATTTTTTGGAGGAATTTATTCTATCACCCATAACATCGATATTTATATTGAAGAGATTCGTTTTTAACCCTTTACTCTCCCCTCCCCCAGTCAAATACATTTATTATAAGCTCTTATAAAAAAATATGGAGGAAAAACTACTATTCATCACTAGCCATAAAAACTTGGGTGGAGGAGGCTAGGGGAAACACTTCTACTGAAAATTAGTTAAGAGTATAGTTATGGTTTCAAGAGGTACTAATATCTTTTCCAATTATTACCAATTTAAACTTGAATTCATCTAGCCTAGAAGTTCTCAAGTACTGGCACATGAGAACTGCCCAGGAAATGTGCCAAATACAGAAACTCATGGCCCTAGCTCTCACCTACTGAGTCAGAATCTTCAGAATAGAGCTAAAACAATCTGGTCCTTTCAAATAAAATAGCAGACATTGTACTTAACAGAAAATTTCTCTATATCACTGCAAACTGTTCTAATAAATTTCGAAACAAAGTTCTCAACGAAAATAATGTTACAATCAGAAATACCATTTCATAGAAAGAGAAAGTGTCAGTCATCAGTTGGGTCTGACCCTGTGACCTCATGGACTGTAGCCTGCCAGGTTCTGTCCATGGAATTCTCCAGACAAGAACACTGGAGTGGGTGGCCATTCCCTTCTCCAGGGGACCTTCCGGACCCAAGGATCCAACCCAGGTCTCCTGCCTTGCACACAGATTCTTTAACATCTGAGCCACCAGGGAAGCCCCATTAATCTTACCATTCTTTGGGATGCAATTCAACAAAACCACATAAGCGCTACAAAGTAAAGTAAGCCTAGAGGCACCTGTGAGGAGTATGACAAAGGCATATCCGATTTGTGGAAAAAATAGACAGCAGATGTGACCCCAACTATTTATCCATTAAAAACAATGTATTCTAAAAATAAATTTCCATGTCAACGGAACAAAGTTGTTTATAAATAAGAAGGAATGTGGAGGTGTGGGGAAGACAAGAGGAAGCCTCAGCAAGTTAAGTACCAAAAGCCAGGAAACAAAGCAAATGAATGGCAACTGGGGACAAGGAAAACAGAATGAACTAGGAAATGGAAGAAGGGATGACCACTATCCTTAAAATCCAAGAAACTAGGGGAAATGAACAGATATTAGAGGACACTGATCTGAGCAGAAATGCAAACAGAAAAGTAACTGGGAAGTGGTGTAAAGGATACACACAAACACACACACACACACACATATATATACATACACATATCACATATATCTATATAGAGATATTTATATAATTCGGAAACAAAGCTCTCAACAAAAACAATGTTACAATCAGAAAATTACAATTCATAACCCATGCCCATTATTTTTTATAATATATATTTATAGATATATACAAATGAGAGTTTAAGACGAAATCAAATGATAGTACAGAACGAATCTTGGGCACAGATGCAAGTGGTGTAAGAGAATGAAAAACAAATAGTATTGTGAACAAACTGATACTGAATAGAGCGAGCACATGGGATGAATCTCAAAGATGATGAAGCAGGAAAAAGAGAACTGCATAGACAGAAGACAGAGTGAGACATTATGAGAATTGGGAAATAAAATGGAAGTGCTGTAGTACGAAGGAAAAAACTTTGAGCAAAGTCAAGGGCGTTAAATCACATTATCTAATCAATAATTATAAAGCACAGTTATCATACCATACATTATCTCATTATTTGGAAAGCATAATAAAGTGTATTATTTTATGTAATACAAAACATTTTACATAATAAAAACCAAAATGTAAAGAAAGTAATCTGACAAGGTGATAAGAGACTAAAATAAACAGTGGCTGAGAGATGGAAGGACTAAAGAAGAAAAAGTAAAAGAAAAAAAAGGGACAGAAAGAAATCAATCACACCTATTTAAAAACCACAGGTAGGAATAAACAAAGAGGCATGGATGCACAATGGATGACGGACTAAAAGGTGCCAGGAAAGCAAGTGAAATCTGACGGAATCTTGACAGCATCAGGATTCAGAAAGTAAGCAGTTACAAAGTGTCCAGAAGGATTTGTGACCGTAACATGTTACGGAGCAGGGGAATGAAATATAGGGCCTCAACAAGACTAAGACGAGAGGGGTGCAAAAAATCGTCTTAAGTAGAAACTGAGGTTAGGAGCAGGCAGGTCCGACCACTGGCAAAGGAGAGGGGAGGCAGGTGGAATTGGGATGGGGATTACCAGCTGGAGACACTGACAAACATTAGGAACCGGGGGTCTGAGGTCGGGATGGAAGAAAGAACGGAAACACTAGCACTTAGGATTGAAAAAGTAGAGGCTAGATCAAAACCATTAGCTGGTTAAAACAGGTGACGAGAAACCCTCCCCTCCGCCCTAACAAGTAGAGAAGCGGAGGGAGCGCAGCGGCCTGAAAAGGGGCAGAGTCGGGGAGAGTTAGAGAATGATGCGCCCATCTTCACCGTGACCATGTAATAATTACACACAACGTTAACTCGGGCTGGGGTCCCGGCCCCGGCTACTAACCCACGTATTTCACCAGGATGCCGGCCCCAGCTCTCCCACCACCACCACCACCACCAAAAATAAAGAAAACATCCAGGAGATGCGAGGCTGGCTACCTTCAGCCAGCCTTGACCTTCTCGGACCAACCCCGAGTCTCGCCCCCTATTGATAGCCTCCTGCTCCACCACGGCTGCCCGAATCCCTCAAGCCCAGAGCGCGGACCAGGGAAACCCCCCCTGGGCCATTGTGTGTATTTACGTAGCGAGCTCCTGCCTGGCGGGGAGGGACAGGTGGGGAAAGCCAGTCTCTCAGCCCGCAGAGCCCCGAGGAGAAGGTGGCTGAGGGCAACCGGAGCCCCCACCGCCACCTCTTTCCCCCAAAATAAACACTAGTCAGCCGAGCCCCGAGACCGGAGGGGTGCAGGGTGCGCCGGCACTCACCTCCTCAGGAATGGCGGGGTCCGCAGTCGAAGAGGCCGCGGCGCCGGCCTCGGGCTCCATGTCCCCGTTGAACAGAGCCTGGCCCTGCTCCGCGCCGCCGCCGCCGCCGCCGCTCAGCGCCGCCATCTTATAACCGAGAGCCGGGCCCAAGCGACCGCTGCTGGGCGGGGAGGGGGAAGGGAGGCGGAGGGCGGGGGGAGGTGGAGGCGGAGGACGCGGGGCGGCAGGGAGGGACGGCCCGCGCGGTGTTGGCGATGGGAGGGCGCCTGGGCCACCTCGGGAACCGGCCTGCGGCCCCCGGCGCAGCTGAGCCTGAGGGGATTGGGGGAAGGACGCTAGGCCGGGGGTGGGGGGTGGGGCGGGGGCAGGGGGCGGAGACGGCTGGAAGTCGCCGCGGCAACGGCGTCACCCGCGTGTCACGGTCGTGACGTCACCTGAGGTGCGTGACGTGATCCTCGGAGCGCCCTCGCGCCGTCGTCAGGGGAGGGTGCCTACCCCTCCTGCCCACCCTCCTCTCCCACGTTTCCTCCGCTCGGCCGTTTCCATGGCTCCGATTAATTCTCTTCTCCTCAGTCCTAAACCTATTCTGTGTTGTCGGATTTACTCGAAGAGGAGATTGGAGAAGAAGTTGAAATCCTAGAGGGAGGAAGGCGGAAAGCCCATACTACTGTGTTATTTCTATTATCGTTACAACGAACGTCTCCGAGTCATAAAAATAAGACTCGAAACCCCGAGGTTGCTACAGCCAAGCAGAATTTGATAGAAATATATTTAGGAAAAGCCAGGTTACCAGAATGATGCTTGGATCCTTTTCATTAAAGGATTTGGCCTGTCAAAGCGGGTCTAAATGGAAGTGCAAAAGCTTTTTTTTTTTTCTTACCATCGTTTAGGAATGAAATGTTTTAGTCTGTTTTTCGTTTTCCAGATTCGTTCATTTAACAAATGGAAGTGGATCACTTCCCATGCACTAGGGCCTGCACAAGGCATGGAGCATTCTGGACATCTGAAGCTTCCAAACTTGAATCATTTAATTTTCAAGAAAATCATTCAAAATATTTTAAATACTTTTGTGCAGTTCATAAACAGAATAGCCCAAGGCATTCTCTATGCAAAATATGCGTGAAAACGAGAGGAGAGGTAAATTACCTTTGAGAGGTCTAATTATAGATTGGAATTCGTTAAATCTGGCTTATTATTAAAAAATACATTTATGTGACAAGAAGGAAATATGCTGGGGAAAAAACTTAAGAAAGGGAAAAATCAGAGTGAGAAGCAGTGAGAATTACTGTGAACTCCTGATGGGGTACAGGTAATCACAAAATAACTTAAGCATCAAGTCATGGTATGCTCTAAGTGGACTACCCATGGGGGGAAGTCACCAGTGACCTTCTTGCATTCACCATGGTTCAGGAGATAGAAGACTGTCCTATTGACATCTGATGCAGGATGTCTGTGTATATCGATAGAGTCAATATGAGCCCAGGAGCTGATCATTACTCCCAAGGTAAGGACTTCTGTGTGAGGCTTCTTGTTTAATCAGAATGCTAATATTCCCCTACATTGAAAAATAGGGGACAATAGGGAAAAATTAGAATACCACCTATCGAATGAGCATAGTATTCTCTGTACTTTTCTTCTAAGTAGAGAAGTCTCTTTGAGACACTAAATTTAAATCAAAAGATGGCTTGACAAAGTAGTGTAAATGAGGATGATGGTAGAGGATGATGGTAAAGGATAATGTCATTGAGCTATACAAGTCTAAAATGCCCTACTTTATTATAAGGAATTCTAAGCAGAGGAACATGGAACCAGCAGCCAATCATAGCACCTTTCCCCCTCGATACCATCAGAAATATAATTGGCAGAGTTTTTATTCTCTAATAGTCCTGTCCTATTTCATTCTTTAAAAAATCAACCCCTAGAAATATTACATCATTATCTCACTTCTTCATAGCATTAAAACTCCAGGATTTTTTTCCATTGGTTGCACTTTAAAGTATAACCTTCTTTATCTGCCACACTCTGTAGATCATCTCCTATTTTTTCTCCACAGAATGGGGTATCTCGTCCATTTAATATTTATTCTTGTTAGCTTTTGTTTATTTAGTATTTTCTGACTTCATCATCAAATTCTGGATATATCTTCTTTGATTTCCCTAAGCCGTTCTAAAGACCCACAGAATCCAGATGGGAAAATATAGTGGAAAGCATAAACTTTGGAATCCAAAGATTAGTATTTTAGTGTCAGCATGCCACATCTTGGCTATATAATCTCAAGGCTAGTTAGCGCAAATCCCTGTTTGCTGTTCTTTCAGTCTCTAAAATGAGGGTAATGATAATGCCAGTCCTGTCTGTCTGTATCATTGTGAGAATCAAACCTAATAGGTTTGCCCTTTATAAAATATAGTCACCCTCTTGGTCAGAATTCAGGCAAGGCATAGCAGACGTGGCTTATTTCTGCCCCATGATGTTTGTGACCTCGATTGGGAAGATTGACTGCCTGGAGGTGTCTCAGTGGTGAGGAACTGGAATCATCAGGAAGCTGATTTCCTCCTATCTCTGGTGGTTGAAGCTGGGACCATAACTAGGGCAATCAGCCAGAATTCCTCCCTTCAGGTGGCCTGGCTTCCTCCTAGCATGGCTGCCTCAGGGTATTGAGACTTCTAACAAGGCGGCTGAGGGCTCTATACCCTCGGGTTCCTGTAAGCAAGGTGGAAACTGTATTGCGTTTTATGACCTAGCTTTCAAAGTCACACAGTATCACTTCTGCTACATTTTATTGGATACGGGTGTCACGAAATCCTTCCCAAATTCAATGAAAGACACGCCAAAGAATTTACAGATATATTTCATTTCAGACAGATCATGTTTAGAATAATGAACTAGCTACTCTGTAGAAATGGCTACCTACCCTCACCTTCTCCAGAGGGGATTCTACACTTACACTCTCCCCCTTTAATTACAGAGAATTGCCGAGACATATCTCAGTATGGTCATGAAGAAGCCTTTACCTTCTTTTTTTTTTTTTTGAAGACTTTACCTTCTTTCTTTAGATTTGGAGGCCTCCACTGTTTGCAAAAATAAATGCAGGTCCTTGGTCTTTGGACACAGCCTCTCTCGTCTTGGACATTTCCCCCTAAATCTCAGTGCTGACATAGACAGTGGTGATGTGCTGAAACCCTCTACACAAAACAGTGACACTGTGTTCTCGGAGACTGTAATGAGCCAAGCCAGTTTGTGTTGAGCAGAAACAGAAATAACACCTCCCTTTTGTGTTATAGCATGCCATATGGGCATCAAAGCAGTATTATCTTGCCTTCTATAGTCTTGCAGACATTTTAATCAACACAGTTCTTTTAGCTTTTGCTCACCGTCCGCTTGGGGTCACAAAGAGTTGAACATGACTGAGCACGCATGCACATCCCCTTTCCCCCTTCGACATTCATGTTTCCACAGAATGCTGGAAAACAATCTAGGTGAAATACACTACTCAGAACATTGCTCCAGTGGATGACTGAGACAGTGTTACAAAGCCTTGCTGCTATGTCTGACCCTCTCTTCCCTGACTGTGTGTTTGTTTCCAACTGGTGATTCTATCCTGAAACCTGCATTTCAATAGACACTGAATAGTCCCATCCATCAGCCAGACTTAACCACCCAGGTCTCATCCCTCATGAGTGTTGTCAACTACTGAAATCTGGTAAAAGGCTTCTAGGAAGCTTAGAAACTCCAACCATGTTCAGTGCTGTATAGCTAATCTCAGTTTAATATTTTCTTTATTAATCAAGGTCATCATTACAAATAATACTTCCTGTGTTGTTTAATAGTAGATTACTCTCATAAGTATTTAGGTGCACATAGAAAATAGAAGCAGAGAATTGATTCAGCAAAACGTTCCTGCTGAGAGACACTTCGAATCTCATCTCTAGAGTTCTAGAATCTCCTCAGATACTTTAGTGAGGGAGACTTCAGTAATACAATACTCTATTCAACTATAACTTGAAATCCTCCTCTTTGTGACATCTATATCCTGATCTAAGTTTTGCCTTATAGAAGAACACAGGATGAATCTGTTTCTTATTCTGTGTAACTGCTTTCAAATATTTGAAGGAAGTTCTCTGAAGGCATTTTTCTCTTCTTTCTGTGTACTCTTTTCAATGTTCCTCTTAAAACGTGGTCCTGTGAATTAAACACCGTTCCAGATTTGGTCCAACTAACAAAGAATAGACTGTCTCATTGCAATAATCTAGGAACCATGCATTTGTTAATATTATAAAAAAATCATATAAGCAACCCTACCCCATTATTCTTACATAGGAAGCTTACAGTCAACAAAAAAACTTTTGTTGTTTTTTAAATAAAATGTTATTGCATCAAGTCTAGGTTTTCAGTCATTTTAGCATTGGTCATCTCTTCCACTGAAATTCTGTTTCTCAGACTTGTAACTCTTGAAGGAAGATCTTGCTTTTTAATTCATGAAATTTGTTAAATATTATATTCTAACATTTAACAGGACATTTATATAAATATGTTATTTAATCTTATAACATCTTGCTTATACTATCCTTGGTCTTGTTAATTAGATAGAGCTCTTTGGAACATTCTTTGTGAATTTGGTAATATGGGGTGCTGAATTTTTAACGTTTGCTTTTATTTCAAGGTATAGGTGTAGCTTTCCATATCAGATATGGGAAATTATATCTATATATTGAAAATAGTACCTGATAAGGAATGGGTCATAGCAGGGTGGAGGAGATTTGGTGGGAGCAGGACTTCCCTGAGTTACCTGAGTATACCTTTTAATATGGTTTTACTTTATGAGTGTAAATAAGTGAAAAAGTACAATCTAAAAAACTAAATCTAATTTCACATCAAATTAATAACATCACTATATGGAGAAAGGGCTTTCCTGGTGGCTCAGATGGTAAAGAATCTGCCTGCAATGTAGGAGATCTGGGTTCAATCCCTGGATGAGGAAGATTTCCCTTGAGAAAGGAAAGGCAACCCACTCCAGTATTCTTGCCTGGAGAATTCCATGGACAGAGGAGCCTGGAGGGCTATACTCCATGAGGCTGCAAGGAGTCGAACACAACTGAACGACTAACACACATACAGATAAAATGATTAATGCATTTCCTGACTGGAGACTATGGTGGATTTACTGTGTTAAATTATCTCAACTGGACCTGTTTCCCAGAATCCTCTTACATCCTTTAAGACCTGCTGACCATCTCCTTAAGCATATCCCATTGTTGTTGGTCAGTCACTAAGTCCTGTCCAAGTCTTTGTGACCCCCATGGACTGCAGTATGCCAGCCTCCTTTTCCTCCACTATCTTCCAGTTTGATCAAATTCATGTCCATTGAGTCAATGATGCTATCTAACCATGTCAACTTCTGCTGGCCCCTTCTCCTTTTGCCTTCAATCTTTCCCAGCATCAGGGTCTTTTCCAATGAGTTGATTCTTCATGTCAGTGGCCAAAGTATTGGAGCTTCAGGATAAGTCCTTCCAATGAATATTCAGGGTTGATTTCCTTTAGGATTGACTGGTTTGACCTCCTTACTGTCCAAGGGACTCTCAACAGTCTTCTCCAGCACCAAGTTCGAAAGCATCAGTTCCGTAATGCCCAGCCTTTTTCATGGTCCAACTTTCATATCTGTACATGACTACTGGAAAACCATAGCTTTGACTATACAGACCTTTGTTTGCAAAGTGATGTCTCTGCTTTTTAATATGGTGTCTAGGTTTGTCATAGCTTTTCTTCCAAGGAGCAAGCATGTTTTAATTTCATGGCTGTAGTCAACATCCACAGTGATTTTGGAGCCCAAGAAAATAAAATCTGTTACTGCTTCCACTTTTTTCCTTCTGTTTGCCATGAAGTGATGGGACAGGATGCCATGATCTTAGATTTTTGAATGTTGAATTTTAAGCCAGCCTTTTCACTGTCCTCTTTCACCCTCATCAAGAGGCTCCTTAGTTCCTTTTCACTTTCTGCCATTAGAGTGAATCATCTGCATAGCTAAGGTTGTTGACATTTCTGCCATCAGTCTGAATTCCAACTTTCGATTTATCCAGCCTGATATTTTGCATGATGTACTCTACATATAAGTTAAATAGGCAGAGTGACACCATTCAGCCTTGTCATATTCCTTTCCCAATTTGGAACCAGTCCGTTGTTCCATGTCTAGTTCTAACTGTTGCTTCTTGACACCCATGCAGGTTTCTCAGGAGGCAGATAAGATAGTCTGGTATTCCCGTCTCTTTAAGAATTTTCCACAGTTTTTTGTAATCCACGCAGTCAAGGAGGGACTTTAGCTTAGTCAGTGAAGCAGAAGTAGATGTTTTTTGTAATTCCCTTGCTTTCTTCATAATACAGTGGATGTTGGCAATTTGATCTCTGGTTCCTCTGCCTCTTCTGAATTCAGCTTGTACATCTGGAAGTTCTCAGTTCACATATTACTGAAGTCTAGCTTGAAGGATTTTGAGAATAACCTTGCTAGCATGTGAAATGAGCGCAATTGTGTGGTAATTTGAACAGTCTTTGGCATTGCTTTTCTTTGGGATTGGAATGAAAACTGAACTTTTTCAATCCTGTGGCCACTGCTGAGTTGTCCAAATTTGGTGACATATTGAGTGCAGCACTTTAACAGCATCATCTTTTAGGATTTGAAATAGCTCAGCTGGACTTCTGTCATCTTCGATAGCTTTATTCATAGTAATGCTTTCTAAAGTCCACTTGACTTCACACTCTAGGATGTCCGGCTCCAGGTGAGTGACCACACCATCATGGTTATCTGAGTCTTTGAGACCTTTTTTGTACAGTTCTTCTCTGTATTCTTGTCACCGCTTCTTGATCTGTTCTGCTTCTGTTAGGTCCTTATAGCGTCTGCCATTTATAGTGCCCATTCTTGCATAAAATGTTCACTTGATGTCTCCAGTTTTCTTGAAGAGATCGCTAGTGTTTCTGATTCTATTGTTTTCCTCTATTTCTTTGCATTGTTCACTTTAGAAGGCTTTCATATTTCTCCTTGCTCTTTCCTGGAACTCTATATTCAGTTAGATATATCTTTCCCTTTCTCCCTTGCCTTTCACTTCTCTTCTTTCCTCAGTTATTTGTAAAATCTCCTCAGATAACCACTTTTCTTTCTTACATTTATTTTTCTTTGGGATGGTTTTGGTCACTGCCTCCTGCACAGTGTTACAAACTTCCATCCACAGTTCTTCAGGCACTCTATCTACCAGATCTAATCCCTTGAATCTATTTGCCACCTCCACTATATAATCATTAGAAATTTGATTTAGGTCATATCTGAATGGCCTAGTGGTTTTCCCTACTTTCTACAATTTGAGCCTAGATTTTGCAACAAGGAGCTGATCATCTGAGCCATAGTCAGTCAGCTCTAGGTCTTGTTTTTGCTGACTGCATAGAGCTTCTCCATCTTCGACTACAAAGAACATAATCAGTCTGATCTCAGTATTGACCATCTGATGATGTCCATGTGTAGCGTCATCTCTTGGTTTGTTGGAAAAGGGTGTTTGTTATGACCAGTGTGTTCTCTTGTCAAGACTCTGTTAGTCTTTACCCTGCATCATTTTGTACACCATCGCCAAACTTACATGTTAGTCCAGGTATCTCTTGAGTCCCTACTTTTGCATTCCAATCCCGCATGATGGAAAGGACCTCTTTTTTTCTATTAGTTCTAGAAGGCCTTGTAGGTCTTCATAGATCTGGTCAACTTCAGCTTCTTCAGAATCTGTGGTTGGGGCATATGTTTGGATAACTGTGATATTGAATGGTTGGCCTTTTTAAAAATTTTTTTATTGAAGTCGCTCAGTCATGTCCGACTCTTTGTGATCCCATGGACTATAGCCAGGTTCTTCTGTTCATGGGATTTTCCAGGCAAGAACTGGAGTGGTTTGCCATTTCCTTCTCCAGGGGATCTTCCCAACCAGGGATCGAACCTGGGTCTCCGGCATTGCAGGCAGACTCTTTATCGTCTGAGCCATCTGGGAAGCTTGGAAATAACCAAGATCATTCTGTCATTTTTTAGACTGCATCCATGTACTGCATTTCAGACTCTTTTGTTGACTACTCCATTTCTTTTATGAGATTCTTGCTCACAGTAGTAGATATAATGGTCATCTGAATTAAGTTTGCCTTTTCCCATCCATTTTAGTTCACTGATTCCTAATATAGTGATGTTCTGCTTGACCACGTCCAATTTACTTTGATTCATGGACTTCCATAAGAGGGTGCATCTATCCCATGAGAGGGTCCAAAGTCTCTTCACCAAAGATGTAGGAAATGAATTTGTGAGGGTAACTTTTAGAGCTCTTTGGTGGCTCGCTTTCATAAGCCAGAAATGCCAGTAACTGCTACCATTTCTATGGAGTGCACTTTTAGCTGTGGTGGAGAGCACTGTCTTCTCCTACAGGATGTCCATCATGGGAGTTGTCATGAGAGCCCTGGGTGGTGAGAGTTTGACTTATATTGCAGTCCCTCCCCGTGGTTTCCAGCAGTAGACCTAGAAACACTGGTCTCACATAGACTGTCTACCCAGATCCACAGTTGCATAATATCAAATCCCTAATGTAAATAAATTATTTACATTTCCTAGTGCTTCTGCTTCTAATTAGGTACTTACTGGAAAAGAGTCTAAACACAAAATTAATTGCAAATAAATCTTTATTTAGATTTATTATTGGTAGTAATCTTGGTTTTGTAATTCTGAAACAGTTTGTAGTTATTGCAGCATAGAGCAAATGAGTACATATATTGCTATTGGGAATCTGGGTTCATACTGTGGAAAAAGTAGAAACACACATGGAGTAGGGGAATTTGAAGAAGAACGCTGTGGTGTTGTATTTAATTGGAATGTAGTAGTACTAACATAAGATTTAGGGGGGGGGAAATACATACACACACACATATATATACACACACATAGACATTCTATAATTTTTAAAAGAATATATGTTAGTTAATATAAGAGAAGAAATGATACAATTAGAAAAATACATGCTAATAAGTATATCAGTTGTGTAAACACTTGCTGCTATGTAAGTGTTGTTGTTGTTGTTGTTCAGTCGCTCAGTTATATCTGACTCTTTGCAACCTCATGGACTGCAGCACTCCAGGCTTCCCTGTCCTTCACCATCTCCCAGAACTTGCTCAAACTCATGTCCTTTGAGTGGGTGATGCCATCCAGTTATCTCATGCTCTGTTGTCCCCTTCTCCTGCCTTCAATCTTTCCAAGCATCAGGGTCTTTTCCAACGAGTCAGTTCTGTGCATCAGGTGGCCAAAGTAATGGAGCTTCAGTTTCAGCATCAGTCCTTCCAATGAATATTCAGAATTGATTTCCTTTCGGACTGACTGGTTTGATATCCTTGCAGTCCAAGAGACACTCAAAGAGTCTTCTCCAACACCACAGTTCAAAAGCATCAATTCTTTGGTGCTCAGTTTTCTTTATGGTCCACCTCTAACATCCATACATGAATGCTGGAAAAACTGTAGCTATGACTGTATGGACCTTCATTGGCAAAGATTGTCCCTGCTTTTTAACATGCTGTCTAGGTTTGTCATAGCTTTTATTCCAAGGAACAAGTGTCTTTTAATTTCATGGCCGCAGTCACCATCTGCAGTGATTTTGGAGCCCCCCAAAATAAAATCTTTCACTGTTCCCATTGTTTCCCCATCTATTTGCAATGAAATGATGGGACTGGATGCCATGATCTTTGTTTTTTGAATGTTGTGTTTTAAGCCCATCTTTTTCATGCTCCTCTTTCACCTTCATCAAGAGGCTCTTTAGTTCCTCTTCGCTTTCTGCCATATGGTGATATCATCTGCATATCTGAGGTTATTGATATTTCTCCCAGCAATCCTGATTCCAGCTTGTACTTCATCCAGCCTGGCATTTCCCACGATGTACTCTGCGTAGAAGTTAAATAAGCACGGTGACAATATACAGCCTTGACATACTCTTTTCCCAATTTTGAACCAGTCCATTGGTCCATGTCTGGTTCTAACTGTTGTTTCTTGACTGCATACAGACTTCTCAGGAGGCAGGTGAGGTGGTCTGTTATTCCCATCTCTTTCAGAATTTTCCACAGTTTATTGTGATCCACACAGTCAAAGGCTTTAGCATAGTCAATGAAGCAGAAGTAGATGTTTTTCTGGACTTCTTTTGCTTTTTCAATGATCCAGCGGATGTTGGCAATTAGATCTCTGGTTCCTCTGCCTTTTCTAAATTCAGCTTGAACATCTGGAAGCTCTGGGTTCACATACTGTTGAAGCCAAGCTTGGAGAATTTTGAGCATTACTTTGCTAGCATATGAAATGAGTGCAATTGTGCGGTAGTGTTAATATTCTTTGGCACTACCTTTCTTTGGGATTGGAATGAAAACTGACCTTTTCCAGTCCTGTGGCCACTGCTGAGTTTTCCAAATTTGCTGACATATGGAGTGCAGCATTTTCACAGCATCATCTTTTAGGACTTGAAATAGGTCAGCTGGAATTCCATCACCTCCACTAGCTTTGTTTGTAGTGATGCTTCCTAAGGCCTACTTGACTCCAAGATGTCTGGCTCTAGGTGAGTGATCACACTATCATGATTATCTGGGTAATTACGATCTTTTTTGTATAGCTCTTCTGTGTATTCTTGCCACCTTTTCATAGTATCTTCTGCTTCTGTGAGGTCCATAGAGTTTCTGTCCTTTATTGAGCCCATCTTTGCATGCAATGTTCCCTTGGTATCTCTAATTTTCTTGAAGAGATCTCTAGTCTTTCCCATTCTGTTGTTTTCCTTTATTTCTTTGCATTGTTCACTTAGGAATGCTTTCTTATCTCTCCTTGCTATTCTTTGGGACTCTGCATTCAGATGGATGTATATCTTTCTTTTTCTCTGTATATCTTTCCTTTTCTCCTTTCCCTTCACTTCTCTTCTTTTCTCAGCTATTTGTAGGGCCTCCTCAGACCATCATTTTGCCTTCTTGAATTTCTTTTTCTTGGGGATCATTTGATCACCACCTCCTGTACAATATTTCAAACCTCCATCCGTAGTTCTTCAGGCAGTCTATCAGATCTAATCCCTTGAATCTATTTTCCACTTCCACTGTATACTTGTGAAGGATTTGATTTCGGTCATACCTGAATGGTCTAGTGGTCTTCCCTACTTTCTTCAATTTAAGTCTGAATGTGTCAATAAGGAGTTCATGATCTGAGCTACAGTCAGCTCCTGGTCTTGTTTTTGCTGACTATATAAGCTTCTCCATCTTTGGCTGCAAAGAATACAATCAGTCTGATTTCAGTATTGACCATCTGGTGATGTCCAAGTGTAGACTCATCTTGGGTTGTTGGAAGAGGGTGTTTGCTACGACCAGTGCGTTCTCTTGGCAAAACTCTGTTAGCCTTTGCCCTGATTCATTTTGTACTCCAAGGTCAAATGCTATATAATTGTGTACAGCTGCCCCTTGAATAACACAGATTGGAGCTGCACAGTTTCACCTATCTATAGGTCTTTTTTAATAATAAATTCTATAGTACTACATGATCCAAGGTTTGTTGAATCCACAGATGCGGAAATGCAAATATAGAGGAATTGTATATACAGAGGGCCAACTCTAACTCATACATGGATTTTCAAGTGCAAGGAGGGTCAGTGCCCTTAACCCCTGCGTTGTTCAAGAGGTCAACTGTATATCTTTATAAGTACTTATAATCTACATATCTTTATTTATTTATCTATACCTGTATAGAGTATATATGCATACTATATAGCTACTTTTGTGTGTGTGTATACATATGTATATATATGCATATATATGCTCACTTGTGTCTGACTCTTTGCCATTCCCTTGACTACAGCCCACCAGGCTCCTCTGTCCATTGGATTTCCCAGGCAAGAATACTGGAGTGGGTTGCCATTTCCTCCTCCAGGGTATCTTCCCAATCCAAGGATCAAACCCAAGTCTCCTGTGTCTCCTGCATTGGCAGGCAGATTCTTTACCACTGAGCCACCTGGGAAGTCCTGTATACATGTAAGTACTTATGTGTATATATATATTACATATAGAAGTATATAAATACATATATGTATATATATTGCATATAGAAGTATATAAATACTTATGTATATGTGTACCCTGTATTGATATAGATGTAGATTCATAGGCTGGTATAGATATAATTCATGGCTTGTTAGCTCTGCCCACTGAAAGAAGTGCCTAGGAATAGTAGTAAGCATATCTGGTACCTGGATCTTGATTTTCAAACGCCATTCTCCATTAATAATAGCATTCAGTTCAGTCGCTCAGTCATGTCTGACTCTTTGTGACCCCAAAAGTAGCATGAGCTTCTTTAAAAAATGGTTCATCCCTCTGGGACAGTAAATGTATAAACTGAGTTTGCACAGGATGTACCATGTATATGCAAGAGCAAGGATATGATAGAATTAGGAAAATCACCATTTTGCAACCACCAGTGTGGTAATTAGTCTAGGTTAGGACCACGAAGAGTTGTTGAAACTATTATTGGGTAAAAAACTGCTGGGGAAGAGGACAGTCTTATGGTTTCATAATAAACCTCTTATTAATTATAAAGGGGAAGTGTATATTTACAATGGAGAGATCTGGGAGCCACTATATTAACCAAGTAATAAAACTTAGCATCACCATTAGGGGGACAGTTCACTATTATATAAGTCCTAATGCAGTGCATCGTCTGTGTTGTGTTCGGGTCCAAAAGTGTTCAACCTGAACGTAATCACGAGGAAACAATCAGAGCCAGAATGTGGGACATTATAAATATAAGACAACCAGGTCTAACTCTTTAAAAATTCACTATTGTGAAAAACAAAAGAAGTCAAGGGCAGAGGACTATTCTAGTTTACAACAGAATGAAGAGCGATAACAACCAAATGTAATACATGAAACTTAACTGAATCCTGGATAAGAAAATAAACTATGTTAGGAACAATTGGGAAAACCTAAATATGGGCTATATATTAAGTGGTAATTTTGAATTAATGTTAATTAATTTAATTAATGTTAATATTCTTATTTCTATGAGATGAGTGGTGAAGTGTTTAGGGCTGAAATGTCATATCTGCAATGTATTTTAAAGTGGCTGAGAGACAAATGGAGAAAGAAATAAAGAAAGGGTGCAAATATTAACTGGGGAATCTAGATAGATAATGTATTTGTAATACTATTCTTTTAGCTCTTCTATATGTCTGTGTTGGAAGAAACAGTTTTTATTGTATAAAAGTAATACATTAAGTTTTACCTTCTTCTTACATGACCTGCCTAGGATCTACTTCTAATAAATCTTGTTTGAAAATACCTTTCATTTTCTGACACACTGGAATTAAACCATTTTGTGTCGTGATTTATAGCCAATAAAAATTATGAAATAAAAATTCTCCTGTATCTCGCTCAGGTTTTAGTAAGACCCTATAATGTATCTCTCTACCTATCAAGTGAGAATTTTCTCACATCTTAAATGTTGTTACGTTATTATAAGTGTGTGTTTGGAGTACATATTCTTTAATTTCAAATATTTGCAACAAGACCTGTCCTAGTATCTTCTCGTTCTTAAGATATTTTTAAGCTGTCTCATAGTTCATGTCTTCATTTCTTTGTTCATTCCACAAATACTTACTGCATGCCTACTGGGTGCTAGACATGGTACTAGGCTTTTATGTGATCTGAACAGTAATGAGAATGTTAGATTTTGGTTTGTTTGCTTCAACACTTGCCGTCACTCTTAAAGAGCCTTGTTCATATACAGTTGTTGTTTTCACTTGCTCAGTCCCGTCCAACTCTGCGACCCCCTGCACTGCAGCGTACCAGGCTTCCCTGTCCTTCACCGTCTCCCAGAATTTGCTCAAACTCGTGTCCATTGAGTCAGTGATGCCATCCAACCATCTCGTCCTCTGTCATCCCCTTCTCCTCCTGCCTTCAGTCTTTCCCAGACCCTTTTCCAGGGTCTTTTCCAATGAGACGGCTCTTTGCATTAGGTGACCAAAGTATTGGAGTTTCACCCTCAGCATCAGTCCTTCCAATGAACATTCAGGGTTGATTTCCTATAGGATAGACTGGTTGGATCTCCTTGCTGTTCAAGGGACATACATACATACAGTAGATTGTTAAAAGCAAATCGCTAATAGTACCCAACATTAAAGACATCAGAACTTCTGTTACTGTTTTGTGTGTGTGTGTTTAATGTCTCTAATGCTGGTTTCTAAATCTGTGTTTTGCTTTTGTCTTTGATTCTTAGGTATAGAAACCTGTCTGTAGAATCTTGCTTCCTATTTCACGGAAGAAATAGAGGCTTTAAGGCATTAACTCTAGTTTCCAGCTCCCCTAAGTGGGAACTTCTATGCATTTTTATTCATTCTCATCTCCTTCCCTACCTCATAGTATGAAGTGTCACTCATTATGCATTTGATACTGTTAGCTGTCTCCTTTTCCTCAAAAATCTCTATTGCCTTAGATTTTATGACTCTCCACATTCCTAATACTCCTCATAAGAGATCAATTCTTTCTTGGTTTCCTTTTGAGGGTCAACTTTCACCATTTGCAATTTTACCATAGATATAACCTGGGCTTTCATCTTCTGCCAACTTTTGTTTTCTCATGGAACTCCTTTTATTCTCTTATCAATTCCATTGGTTTTATTTGCAGTGATGACTTCTACATCCATATCACCATCTAAGTGTCGCCACCTTGACCTCAGCCTTCAGTATCCAACTACCAACTAGATGCTTTCACTTGACTATGTCACAAACAGTGCAGACTCCACAAGTACCAAACCGAGCTCTACAATCCGCACTTTCTGCTTTAACAGCTGGTCATCTTTAATATTTTTTAAAATTAATATTTTTTAAAATGTCATTTGATGGTACCATCTTTTGACTTTTTAATTTAAGTTTAAGTACCAATTATATACTTTATTCTGTGCTCTGCTGCTGCTGCTGCTGAGTCGCTTCAGTCGTGTCCGACTCTGTGCGACCCCATAGACGGCAGCCCACCAGACTCCTCCATCTCTGAGATTCTCCAGGCAAGAACACTGGAGTGGGCTGCCATTTCCTTCTCCAAGGCATGCTATAGATATAACAAAAATCTTTTTTTTTTTTTTTTTTCCTAGTATATCTCTTGTCTTTTATTTTACTTGTGTATTTTTTTTTTTTTAATTTTTTTATTAGTTGGAGGCTAATTGCTTCACAACATTTCAGTGGGTTTTGTCATACATTGACATGAATCAGCCATAGATTTACACTTATTCCCCATCCCGATCCCCCCTCCCATCTCCCTCTCCACCCGATTCCTCTGGGTCTTCCCAGTGCACCAGGCTGGAGCACTTGTCTCGTGCATCCCACCTGGAACAAAAATCTTTAAGTTGATTTCTGTAATCTTTTTTTAGTAATTGAACTAAGCTACTTTTTAAGTTTTTTAACAATGAATTGGCAAATGTATGTCTCTTCACCTTCACATCTTTTCCATTTTAGGTGTCCTCTGAGAAATCTGGATTCCTCTTTTAAAATTCTTTTATTACTTTGATAAGTTTTCAGCTGTCTTTTTTGCTCCTGGTTTCTGGTTTCAGCATCTGCCATGATCACTTCTTTTCACTTTCATTTTCATGACTCAATACTAGATAATTCAAGTCAAATTCAACACTATTGCTTTGGGAAACAAATATCCTAAATTATTCTGACCCTTTCATACTGTTCAGACTTAGTGATGGTTTGAAGGCAGCACTTTTCAAATAAGAATTTTTCTTACATGAATATAAATGTATCTTCCATGATTTTGCACAGGACATTAATTCACTCTTTAGCAAATGTTATTAATTGCTAAAATAATGATAGAAGTTAGATGTTAGGAACTTAAGGTACCAAGAACTCTGTTACTTTAATAAGAAGACTGAATATTTTATCATATTTGCATTTCCTGCTATTTGATGCCTTTCAAACATACTGTAAGTGTAGTCAATTGTTCTGGATAAGACTAGGCCCAAAGATTTTTGAAACACTGAAGAGAAAATACAATTAAAACTGCCCTAAAACTTACAAGCAGGAGACTGTCAGTGAAAGCAAGGCTAGAGTGGTGGCAGACAGCTAGGTTGGACTCAACCAGAAGCTGAATTTTACTGCTGTTAGTTTACAAGATACTGATGAATGCAGACAGCAACTTCATAATATTACTGTACCTTTAGAAGTTTTTAAATATATAGATCAAGGTTGAAACTCCTTATGCCATATAGAAGGATGCTTAGAGAGGTCTCAAGCTAAAAATGAACAAGTTAAAGGCGAAATTAACACACTGAAGAAATATTAAAACCTCTTTCTAAAAAATTGACATGGCTAATTATTGCAGTATCCAAGGTGAGGGTCATCCATCTTCTTAACTAGCTTATTTTTACTAAGTCTGAAGGTATCTGTTTATTCCTTCTGTGTTGAAATGACACTCTAGTTATAAGGTGTTTGTAAACAATAAGTAATATTATAGTTTTCTTGATAATATGGAACAGGAACTATTTCTTCAAGGCCATCATACCTTTCCTCAAGACACTTGTCCTTGTAATTTGACCTTGCAGCATGTTGGAAACTTGAAGTTATGGAAGGTATAAAACCAATTTTCCTTTCCCTGTTCCTGAAGACTTATTTCATTGTCAAGTTTTCTATATACAGTTAATTACACATCTTTGGATGTGGTTTATTTAATTATTGCCTGTGGGAAAATAAATCATAGGAAGATAGTGTGGAAATGTTAAATATGCTCAGTAAATTAAAGATTTTTAAAAGTTATGAAGTTTCATTTCTTGAATGGGTCTAGATATAAAGCAAGTACCTGCTCTTCTTTTCCTCAAAATACATACATACAAACATCATTGAATAGTGGAGGACAGAGGAGCCTGGCATGCTGTAGTCCCTGTGGTCACAAAAGGTGAGACACAACTTAGCAACTGAACAACCACCACCACCACTGAATAACCACAAATACTAGGTGTTCTGATTTAGATATATGCTTCTTTGTCCTTTTGGATGTAGGTTGGAGAAGGCATATGGAGATGTTTATATTATGCATTGAGGCAAGTTACCCAAAACCAGTTGCTTGTTTCATAGCTGAGGTGGACTCTTTGTAGGGGATGATGTCGAGAGTTATTTGCAGGAGATGAAGAATGAATAAAGACAGGAAGCTAATTGGTCACTTTGGTGAAAGACTGTGAGGTCTGGGCTTAAGTGCCTGAGAAGCCAAGTGCCATGGCTGTAGGGAGTAGGCCTTTCTCTGAATATCTGCACAAAACCCAAGCCTGATCTGAAATGGGCAAACAATGGAGCTAGGACTATTAAGGGACTACATCCTTGGCATGAGTAATGGGGAGCTGCCATGGGCATCCTCAACATTAGTATCAGTGGTTCTCCTTTAGACAATGTCAAGGACAACAGTGGCTAGGGCACCTGAAGCAGAGGAGGAAGACCATAGTAGATCCTGAATGGGAGTTGGTCTGTGAGCACCTTAAAGGTGCAGGATCAATGCTGCGCCATTGCAAGGACACCATTCACATTTTACTTACTGTGAATCTCAGCTGTGCTCTGGGGAGTGACGTTCACCCGGGAACCAGTGTCAATTGTACCCCCCGGAATTGGGCAATGTGGCTGTCTGATCCTGGGAAGCATCACTTTCGCAAGCTCCCAGAAATAATTACAGGCTGCCTTAAATGGGCTGCAAACTATGAAACACCGGGTAGGAACCCAAGTCATTGTGATTTTCGGTTTTGAGTTAATATATCCTCATTTTATTCATTTATTCTGAATAACATCTGGGAATTTGGATTGCTTAGTTTTGTATACTCCTGCCAGATATTGTAATGTTCTCTCACATAGAGCAGGGATCCAGCGAGAGTCTCAGCATTGTTCAAGATTCAAGCGTATGTGGAGGACTGAGGAGACAGGCCTTCCAGTAGCCCATTTATGGGAGGGATTGGAGTGACTTGTAGGTGGATCAAGGACTGTGAACCAGTGTTGAATAGAGTGATTCTCATAATAGTATATTATTGCTTACTTAAATTATTTAAATTTTTCTCCACTTCCACAGCTCTCACTCATACCTGAGTTTTGAGGTGAATTTGTTAAAAAGATAAATCTGTTCAGTACAGAGTTCAGTATGGAGCAAGCTCCGCTGGGAGAGTCACACTGTGCTGACCTTCTGGAGTGAGGATATGCCATCTGAAGAAGAGAATTACACACCTTGAGAAACATTTCCTGGTGTATTACTGGGCCCTCATAAAGACAGACTATTAGACTGTGAGGTGCTAAGGAGCCATGGGTTCAGAAATGCTCATGAGGGATTTTGTCAGACCTGCCCAGTTATGTCAGATGGCCCTGCAGCCATTCGTAAAAAGAGTGACATCAAGGAAGACCAGAGGGCAGAAAGGGAACCTAGACCCCCATGCACAGGTACCCTCTTCCTCACTCATACTTCTATCTTGACAGGGGAGGTCCTATAAAACCAGCTAAAGGAGGAGGTTCACAGAGGTGTAGGTTGTTGTTAGTTCTTCAGTTGCTAAGTCGGGTCTGACTTTTTGCCACCTCATGGACTACAGCACACCAGGCTTCCCTATCCTTTAATGTCTCCTGGAGTTTGCTCAAACTCATGTCTGTTGAGTCAGTGATGCCATCCAACCATCTTATCCTCTGTCGCCTCCTTCTCCTCATGCTCTGAATCCTTTCCAGCATCAGGATCTTTTCCAGTGAGTCAGCTCTGTGCACAGGTGGCCAAAGTATAGGAGCTTCAGCCTCAGCATCAGTCTTTCCAATGAATATTCAGGATTGATTTCCTTTAGGATTGATTGGTTTTATCTCCTTGCTGTCCAAGGGACTCTCAAGAGTCTTCTCCAGAACTATAGCTTGAAAGCATCAATTCTTTAGTGCTCAGCCTTCTTTATGGTTACTCGCATGTCCTTACATGACTACTGGAAAAACCATAGCTTTGACTATACAGACCTTTGTTGGCAAAGTGATGGCTCTGGTACATGGGTAAAAACTGGATATGATTATGGCAGCATTATATCCACTTTTAGGGGTGACCTTGAACAGTAGAAGGCAGGGAAAATCTTCCCAATAGGCAGAGTCATGAATGGTACCACTGGTCATGCACTTTGTAGGAGGAGAAGTGGGCCAAGAGGAGAGTATATGCAGATTCTTCAGCCGTGGTCAGTGATTAGGAACCTAGAAAGAAGAGACTGACAGATCTGTACAAGGAGATCTAGGGAAAAGCCCTGTGAGTAGACCTATGAGAGTTGACACCAGTGAGCACATCTTTATATCAAATGTTAACATCTACCAGAGGGCATCCACACATGGATAAGGCATTAAACAACCTAAGAGACAAAATGGTTAGGCCAGTTGATGTCAGCTAGCTTATGTCATAAGACATCCCAGTACTGGCACAATAGGCACATGAGCAAATTGGCTGTGGGAGCAGAGACTGAGGTTACTCATGGACCCAACATTCTGGGCTCCTACTTGCCAAGGTGGCTGTAGCTACAGGTGCCAGCCTGCTAGCCAGAGAGACCAATGCTGAGTCCTTGATATATTGCACCATTTGTTAAGGAGAACTGTTGGTCACTCGGTGACAAGTTGACCACACTAGACACCTTACTTTTCTTAATATTACTAAAAACATCTGATAATCCCTCAAAGTCAACTGCCACAGCCTGGGTTCAATCCCTGGTTGGGGAACTGAGATCCCCACAAGTTGTGCCGTGAGGCCAAACAAAAAAGTAGGTATGACGTTTGCAAAAGATATGTGCTCAGTCTCTTCAGTCATGTCTGACTCTTTGTGACCCTCTGGGTTATAGCCCACGAGGCTCCTCTGTCCATGGGATTCTCCAGGCAAGAATACTGGAGTGGGTTGCCATTTGAATAGATACTGTCAATTATTTTACAAAAAGTCTCTAATACTTCCTGTTTCCACCAACGATACATGAGGATCTCCTCCCTACATTCTTGCTAGTACTGGCCATTATCACTTTAAAAATTTTTTGACAGAGATTTAAAGTGATATCTCATAGTTACTTTATATTTCCCTGATCATAGTATTTTTATGTGTTTATCAGTTGTCAACTTTTCTTCTGTGAATTGTCTATTCATGTCTTTGCCTACTTTTCTACTAGTTTCTTATTCTCTTGTGCCTTAGTTTGTAAGAGTTCATTATTTATCATAGTTGTTGAATATCCTCTTCTGTTACACAAATATTTTTTTCTGAATCTGTTGTCTCTCAATTTAAATTGTGATATCTCTTCCATATATATTCATACCAAAGTTAAAAAAATTTTAGATTCATTATGTATCTTTTTCTTTTATACCTTTTGGCCTTCCAATGCCATCTACCTGTTGATTAAATGTATATTTTCCTAGATTTTATTTCCTCAAATATTTTGTTTGATTAATATTTTAAAGATTTTATCTATCTGTATATTTTTAATATCTGGCTCAATAGCTAGCACCATTTATTATATAATTCTTCTTTCCCACAGTGATTCCACCCACCTTTATCCTATATTACTTCTCGCATGTATGCTGAAATCTTTCTGAATTCTTATTCCCTTCCATTGATCAGTCAGTCAGTTCAGTCGCTCAGTCGTGTCCAACTCTTTGCGACCCCATGAATTGCAGCACAACAGGCCTCCCTGTCCATCACCAACTCCCAGAGTTTACTCAAACCCATGTCCATCGAGTCGGTGATGCCATCCAACCATCTCATCCTCTGTCGTCCCCTTCTCCTCCTGCCCCCAGTCCCTCCCAGCATCAGGGTCTTTTCCAATGAGTCAACTCCTTGCATGAGGTGGCCAAAGTACTGGAGTTTCAGCTTCAGCATCAGTCCTTCCAATGAACACCCAGACTGATCTCTTTAGGATGGACTGGTTGGATCTCCTTGCAGTCCAAGGGACTCTCAAGAGTCTTCTCCAACACCACAGTTCAAAAGCATCAATTTTTCGGCGCTCAGCTTTCTTCACAGTCCAACGCTCACATCCATACATGACCACTGGAAAAACCATAGCCTTGACCAGATGGACCTTTGTTGGCAAAGTAATGTCTCTGCTTTTTAATATGCTATCTAGGTTGGTCATGACTTTCCTTCTCAGGAGTAAGCGTCTTTTAATTTCATGGCTGCAGTCACCATCTGCAGTGTTTTGGAGCCCAAAAAAATAAAGTCTAACACTGTTTCCACTGTCTCCCCATCTATCCATAATGAGGGGACCAGATGCCATGATCTTCGTTTTCTGGAATGTTAAGCTTTAAGCCAACTTTTTCACTCTCCTCTTTCACTTGCATCAAGAGGCTTTTTAGTTCTCTTCACTTCCTGCCATAAGGGTGGTGTCATCTGCATATCTGAGGTTATTGATATTTTTCCCAGCAATCTTGATTCCAGCTTGTGCTTCCTCCAGCCCAGCGTTTCTCATGATGTACTCTGCATATAAGTTAAATAAGCAGGGTGACAATATACAGCCTTGACATACTCCTTTTCCTCTTTGGAACCAGTCTGTTGTTCCATGTCCAGTTCTAACTGTTGCTTCCTGACCTGCATATAGATTTCTCTAGAGGCAGTCCAGGTGTCTGGTATTCCCATCTCTTTCAGAATTTTCCACAGTTTATTGGGATCCACACAGCGAAGGCTTTGCCATATCAATAAAGCAGAAGAAATAGATGTTTTTCTGGAACTCTCTTGCTTTTTCGATGATCCAGCAGATGCTGGCAATTTGATCTCTGGTTCCTCTACCTTTTCTAAAAGCAGCTTGAACATCTGGAAGTTCACGGTTCACGTATTGCTGAAGCCTGGCTTGGAGAATTTTGAGCATTACTTTCCTAGCGTGTGAGATGAGTGCAATTGTGTGGTAGTTTGAGCATTCTTTGGGATTGCCTTTCTTAGGGACTGGAAGAAAACTGACCTTTTCCAGTCCTGTGGCCACTGCTGAGTTTTCCAAATTTGTTGGCATATTGAGTGCAGCACTTTCACAGCATCATCTTTCAGGATTTGAAATAGCTCCCCTGGAATTCCATCACCTCCACTAGCTTTGTTCATAGTGATGCTTTCTAAGGCCCAGTTGACTTCACATTCCAGGATGTCTGGCTCTAGCTGAGTGATCACACCATCGTGATTATCTGGGTCGTGAAGATATTTTTTGTACAGTTCTTCTGTGTATTCTTGTCACCTCTTCTTAATATCTTCTGCTTCTTTTAGGTCCATACCATTTCTGTCCTTTATCGATCCCATCTTTGCATGAAATATTCCCTTGGTATCTCTAATTTTCATTCATATGTTTGTCCAGTTTAGAGCTCTGTAATGATTTGATAACAGTGATGTTTTAGTGTGTTCTAATATCTGTTAAGTCCTCCTTTTTTGTTTATTCTGCTATATGCAATCATTTATTTTAGTGTATAAACTTTACAGGTATTTTATCTAATTCCAACCTGCATTGATACCCTAGAGTATTAATTGAAATTTTATTAAATGTATAGATTGTTTTAAGAAAATTGACTTTCTAGTGTTAATGTCCTCGTCTAAGAACATGAATGCTTTTCTTTTGTTCAGCACTTGCTTCATATTCTGAAATAAGATGTTATTATTATCTCTATTTGCTGTGCTTTTCTTGTCAAATTTATCTCTAAGTAATATATATCTTTTTCTCCTATTGTGAGTATCATTTTAAACCTCATTTCCTTTTCTAAATGTTTATTAAAGTGAGTAGAGAAAAATCAGTAATTCCTATACATTTATCTTGTCTTCAAGCATCTTATCATATTCTGTTATTAATTCTTGCAGTGTTTCTTTAATCTGTACCTCTTGAGTTTTATCTCCTTTTCTCATAATATTTGTACCATTTTTCCTGTCTCACTGAAGGTACTGGATTGTTCAAGACAATGTTTAATAATACTGACATAGTATCCTGACTACTTAATGATTTTAATGAAATAGTTTTGGTATTTTACTATTTAGGCTCTTTTCTGTTGGGCTTTGGTAAATAATCCGTTATATGAAGGGTTTCCTTCTATTTTATGTAGAATTTTTATTAGGAATTGCTGCTGGCTTTTATCAAAAATCTTTTTAGCACCTATTAACATGATTATATAGTTTTTCCCTTTAAAATTTCTTGACAAAATGGATTATATTGATGGAATTCTTGTTATTACCCACCTCAAAAACATTTGATTACATTACTGGATTAAATATAAATTGTTTGGAACCATGCATCTATACTTATAAACTTGGAAATATGTGTCTATACTCATGAATGAGACTGGTCTACATTTTTCCTGCTATTTTTGTATTTTCTTCATCAAGTTTATATTTAAAATTTGCTAACTTTATAAAATGAACTACTGGGCTTTCTATTTTTTCATTAATAGCCAAGAATAGTTTCAGTCAGTTCAGTTCAGTTCAGTCGCTCAATCGTGTCTGACTCTTTGCGACCTCATGAATCGCAGCACACCAGTCCTCCCTGTCCATCACCAACTCCCGGAGTTTAGTCAAACTCATGTCCATCGAGTCAGTGATGCCATCCAGCCATCTCATCCTCTGTCGTCCCCTCGAGAATAGTTTAAATCACATTAAATATTATGTTCTTTAAAGAATAAATAAAAATCTGCTAGGAACCTATTTGGTTCTGGCACAGTTTACAATGGGTGAATTTAACACTTTCAACTCCATCTATAGTAATTCTTCTATTCACGTTTGCCATCTTTCTTGGATATGTTTTGTTTATATAGGAAATCATCTATCTCCAGCTTTCAAATGTATTGACATAAAGGTGTATGTGGTATTCTCTTAGAATTCTTTTAATCACTCCATTTCTGGTATGTCTCCAATCTCATTCCTAATTGTGTATATTTTTATTCCCTTTATTTGTCCCTAATTAGACTCATAGAGGTTTATTAATATTTTCACTTATTAAAGATATGTTTTATAGTATTAAAAGAGAGTAATTGAAGTCATAAAGCATCATACATCTCCCAGCTGTCTTTGATGATGAAGAGGGACAGTGTTTTTCCCCAGAAGAAATTTCAAAGAAGCTTTTTTTTAAAAGCCACAAAGGGAATTCCCTGGTGCTCCAGTGGCTAAGACTCGGTGCTTCCATTGAAGGGGCACGGGTTTGATTCCTGGTTGGGAAACTGAAATCCTGCATGCTGCACGGTGTGGCCAAAAATAAAAAAGTAAAATAAGAAATCAATTTGCAAAGTAAGCAGTTATACAGCAGACAAAAACTAATGGAAAGGAACATGAGAAATGCATGAGTTTAGTGTAATTATCTTCAATGTCATTTATGAACCCAGAGTGAAGCTTTTAAAATATGTTCACACTTTTAACAAATCGATATGTTCACTTATGTGTTTCAGTAATTTATTTCTCTATATAACCTTTACAGGTTTTTTATCTAATTCCAACCTTTTATCTAATTCCTTGCTAAGAGTACTCTTTGTGCTTGTGTTCAGTTGTGTCCAACTCTTTGTGACCCCATGGACTGTAGCCCACCAGGCTCCTCTGTCTATGGAATTTTCCCGGCAGGCATACTGGAGTGGGTTGCCATTTCCTCCTCCAGGGGATCTTCCCAACCCAGGGATTGAATCTGAGTCTTCTGCATTGCAGGTGGATTCTTTACCGCTGAGTCACTGGGGAAAGCAAGAATACTCTTTACCTTGAGGAAAAAGTGCAGCCAAATTTATACTGAGAAAGAAAATGCTTTCACAGTTATCAAGGTGTCTTGTCTTAGAGTGTTGTGGGGAGTAGTGTTTGGTTTTTCTTATTTTGTTGTCAAAGGATCTTTTTAAATTAAAATTCTTATCAGCAGATAAGTAGGTCGAGTTTGGTAACACCTTTGTTCTAAGCCAAATAACAGATCTATACATTTTTTAATAACGTTACAGTGAAAGTGAAAGAAAGTGAAGTCGCTCAGTCATGTCCGACTCTTTGTGATCCCATGGACTATAGCTTACCAGGCTTCTCCGTCCATGGGATTTTTCCAGGCAAGAGTACTGGAGTGGGTTGCCATTTCCTTCTCCAGGAGATCTTCTCAACCCAGGGATTGAACCCGGGTCTCCCGCATTGCAGGCAGATGCTTTACCCTCTGAACCACCAGGGAGGCATGACCTAGCAATTCCACTTTTAGGTTTATACCCAAGATAATTGAAACCATATGTTCACACGATAACTTGTACATGGATGCCCATAGCAGTGTTATTTATAATAGCCAAAAAACAATCCAAATGTTCATAAACTGATGAATGGGTAAACAAAATGTTATATACTCTTACAATGGAGTATTATTCAGACATTTAAAGGAATGAAGTATTGACACATGCTTCAACACGGATGAACCAAGAAAACATTATTCTAAATGAGAGTAGTCAGACAGGAAAGGTTGTGTGTTGTATGATTCCATTTATCTAAGATGTCCAGAATAGGCAAATATGTAGAGACAAACATATTAATGGTTTGCCAGTAGTTGAGGGGAGGAAGAATGAGGAATGACTGCTAATGGGCACAGGGTATCTTTTGGAGGTGAAAAAAAATATTTTGGAGTTAGATAATGCTGATGACTGCATAAATTCATGAATATGCTAAAAAAAAAGCCACTTGTACACTTTAAAATGGTGACTGTTATATTATGTAAATTTTACCTAAAAACCTTGCGGAATAAAAAATGCCTAGAAAAAATGTTAAGAATTAGTATTCATGCAAGTCAGGGAAGAGGTCATACTAGAGATACAAATTCAGAAAGATTTCTTTATTGGTGGGACATAAAGTGTTGAAGCTATGGTTTTTTCCAGCAGTCATGTAAAGATGTGAGAGTTGGACTATAAGGAGCTGAGCGCCGAAGAATTGATGCTTTTGAACTGTGGTGTTAGAGAAGACTCTTAAAAATCCCTTGAACAGCAAGGACATCCAACCAGCCCATCCTAAAGGAGATCAGTCTTGAATATTCATTGGAAAGACTGATGCTGAAGCTGAAACTCCAATACTTTGGCCACCCGATACGAAGAACTGACTGAAAAGACCCTGATGCTGGGAAACATTGAAGACGGGAGGAGAAGGGGACGACAGAGGATGAGATGGTTGGGTGGCATCACTGGCTCCCAACTCCAGGAGTGGGTGATGGACAGGGAGGCCTGGAGTACTGCAGTCCATGAGGTCGCAGAGAGTCAGACACGACTGAACGACTGAACTGAACTGAACTGAAAGTGTTGGGTCTGAGTCTCTGTTTGCAGATAATATGATTTAAAATATGAGGAAAATCCTATGGATTCCACAAAGCAACCACCACAACTAGTATGTGAATTTAACAAGGTCCCAGGAGACCTGGGTTCTATCCCTGGGTTGGGAAGATCCCCTTGAGAAGGAAAAGACTACCCACTCCAGTATTCTGGCCTGGAGAATTCCATGGACTGTATAGTCCATGGGTGTGCAAAGAGTCGGACTCGGACTGAGCAACTTTCACTTTCAGGATATAAGGTTATGAAAAATCAGTTGTATATATATCATAGTAAAAATAATTGGAAAATGAAATACTAAAAAAAACTCCATTTATAATAATTATATAAAGCTAAAATGCTTAGAAATAAATTGAACAAAAGATGTATAACTACACTAAAATTATTAAACATTGTTGAGAATAATTAAAGAAAATCTAAATAAATGATGAATTAGCCATATTCATAGTGTGAAATAATAAGAAATACATATATTGGTCTCTATCCTTGGTTCCTAACACAGAGGTCCTGAATCCCTTATTAATAATTAGGATGCTGGGAGAATCTTCTGTTTTTACATTTCATCTCTGACCCAAGTTCCTGGCACAGAGATTCTGAAACTCTTGTAATTTCCGAATGATAAGAGCCCTGGGAGCATCTTTTGTTCTAATATTTGACCTGAGTTTTTGATACAGGGCTTCTGAATTCCTTAGAATTTCCTGGGTGATAAGAGTGTCTTTTGTTTTAATGAGGCAATTCTGGATGGACTGCTGGGTCAGAGCTGGTCACCAGAAAGACCAAGCCTTGGTTAGAAGCGTGGAATTTTCAGCCCCACTCCCTCATTCTCTCAGAGAGGAAAGAGGTGCTGAAAATGGAATTAGTAACTGATCATGTCTATGTGATGAAGCTTCCATTAAAACCCCAATAGTGTGGGGTTTGTAAAGCTTCTACATAGGTGAACATATCCATATACTGGGAAGGTGACAGATCGCAGTTCCACAGGACCCTTCCAAACCTTGCTCTGTGTATCTCTTCATCTGGATGTTCATCTGTGTCCTTTATTATACACTAAACAGGTAAATGTAGGCAAGTATTTACCTGAACTCTGTGAGCTGTTCTAGCAAGTAATAGAATCCAGCGGGGAGGAGATCATGGGAACCCTTGAACTATAGCCAAGTTAGCCAGAAGTTGTGGCTCACCTGGGGACCTAGTAGCAACTGACCTCTGAAGTGGGGGCAGTCTCATAGTATTGAACCCTTAACTTGTGGGGTCTGTTGCCATTTCCATGCAGGTAATATCAGAATTGAGTTAAATTGTAGGACTCCCAACTGGTGTCACAGAGGGTAGTTTGGGATGAGAAAACCCCCATATATCTAAGTGTCAGAATTGTTGTGAGCATGGTAGTGTGAATTTAAAGGAGGGACACACAGGAGGAGGACTGGGCTTCTCGAACCATGCGGATTGGCTGATTCAATATTGTTAATGCATCTATACTATTAAGCTTCTCAGGTGGTTCAGTGGTAAAGAATTTTCGTGCCAATGCAGGAGACACAGGAGACTTGGGTTCTATCCCTGGGTCAGGAAGGTCCCCTGGAGGAGGGCATGGCAACTCACTCCAGTGCTCTCGCCTGAAAAATTCCATGGACAGAGGAACCTGATGGGCTACAGTCCATGGGGCTGCCAAGAGTCAGACACTGCTGAGAGACAGGACAATGCAGGTTGAATTCAGTCTCAATCATAATTCCACTAGACTTTTTTTTTTTTTTTGGTTGAAAGCTCATTTTAAAATCCGAAGCAGTCTTACAAAATAAGAAAAAGTTGGAGGACTAACATTGCTTGACTTCAGTATTTACTATAAATCTAAAATAATCAAGGCAGTATAGTACTGGTATAGGGATCACCTAATAGATGAATAAAACTGAAGAAAAATCCAAGAAACACACACACACATATAATCATTTCATTTTCAGCAAAGATATTAAAGCAATCTAATGAAGAAAGAAAAATATTTTTAACGAACTATGCTAGAACTGGATATCAGTATAGGAAGTCCTTAACTATCTCACATCATATATAAAAATCAAATCTGGGGACATTTCCAACTATAATCTCTTCAAAAATTTTCTCATACCCTGTCTTTTCCTCTTCTTCTTCTGGGACCCCTACAATTAGAATGTTGGTGCATTTGCTATTGTCCCAGAGGTC
Source organism: Cervus canadensis (assembly GCF_019320065.1). Lineage (NCBI taxonomy): Eukaryota > Metazoa > Chordata > Mammalia > Artiodactyla > Cervidae > Cervus > Cervus canadensis. The sequence continues at coordinate 98,684,788 of NC_057388.1, forward strand.
TCTGAGATTATCCTCAGTTCTTCTCATTCTTTTTACTTTATTCTGCTCTTCAGAAGTTATTTCCACCATTGTATCTTCCAGCTCACTGATTCATTCTCGTGCTTCAGATATTCTGTTATTGATTCCTTCTAGAGTATTTTTAATTTCAGTAGTTGTGTTGCTTGTCTCTCTATGTTTATTCTTCAGTTCTTTGAGGTCTTTGTAAATTGACTCTTGCATTTTCTCCATTTTGTTTTCAAGGGTTTTGGTCATCTTTACTGTCATCATTCTGAATTCTTCTTCAGGCAGTGTGCCTGTTTCCTCTCCATTTATTTGGACTTCTGTGTTTCTGGTTTGTTCCTTCATCTGTGTAGTATTTCTCTGCCTTTTCATTATTTTTTTTTTTTTAAACTTACTGTGTTTGAGGTCTCTTTTTCCCAGTCTTCAAGGTTGAATTCTTTCTTCCTTTTGGTTTTTGCCCTCCTAAGGTTGGTTCAGTGGTTTGTATAAGCTTCTTATAGGGTGAGGTTTGTGCTGAGTTTTTGTTTTTCCTCTGGTGGGCAAGGCTGAGTGAGGTGGTAGTCCTGTCTGCTGATGATTGGGTTTGTGTTTTTGTTTTGTTTGTTGTTTAGATGAGGCCTCCTGCACAGGGTGCTACTGGTGGTTGGGTGATGCCGGGTCTTGTATTCCGGTGGTTTCCTTTGTGTGAGTTCTCATTATTTGATACTCCTGAGGCTTAGTTCTCTGGTGGTCCGGGGTCTTGGAGTCAGAACTCCCACTCCAAAGGCTCAGGGCTTAATCTCAAGTTTTGCGTGGTTCTATATATTCCTTTCCTCTGGTCAGGTACTCCTGTCCATTCTCAGCTGGTGTTCTGCATCCACTTCTGTGTCTGAAGGTGTATTCCTGATGTATCCAGGGAGAGAGATGTACTCCGCATCCACCTACTCCTCTTCTTCGAAAATCTAAAAATTAATTCTGAATTTATCATAAACCTAAACATAAAACCTTAAACTATAAAACATCTAAAAGAAAAAATAGTAAAATACTTTTGTGCCTTCTGGTTAAACAAAGTCTTTAGGATACAGACTTATCTAGCCATGGAAGAATAGGTTGAAAAGGGGGGGATAGTGATCAAAAAGTACAAACTTTTAGTTGTAAGGTTAATAAGTTCTGGATACCTAATATAAACTATAGTTAACAATGATGTATCAGTGACAATTCTGGAGATGAAAAGTACACTAACTGAAGTGGAAATTTAGCTTGAAGAGCTCAACAGAAGATTTGAACATACAGAAGAAGGAATCAGTAAACTTTAAAGTTAGTTAAATTGAAATTATCCAATGTGAAGAACAAAAAGAAAGAAAAAAAAAAAAAAGAAGAGAGCCCTAGAGATTATAGGCCATCATTGAGTGTACCAACATATGCCTTATGGTAGCCCCAGAAGAAAAGTCAAAGGGCAGAAAGAGGATTTGAAACAAACAAAAAAAATAGCCCCAAACTTCCCAAATTTAATGTCAGACATTACTATACACATCAAATTCAACAAACTCCAACTAGAATAAACAAGAAGAGAGTCAGAGCTCGGCACATCATAATCAAACTATCAAAAGTCAGACAAAGAGAACCTTGAAAGCAACAAGAGTTAAATGACCCATCACATTACATGGGATCTTCAATAAGTTTATCATTTGATTTCTTACAGAAGCTATGGAGGCCAGAAGGCATTGGGATCACATATTCAAAATGCTGAAAGAAGATACTGTCAATTAAGAATTCTATATCCAAACAACAACAGCAAACTATCTTTCAAAGATAAAGGAGAAATAGGCTTTCTTAGATAAGCAGAAAGAATGTATTCTAGCAGACCTGCCTTATATGAAACACTAAAGGGAATCCTTCAGGCCGAAATAAAAAGATACTATAGGGACTTCACTGGTGGTCCAGTGGCTAAGACTCCATGTTCCCAATGCAAGGGGCCTGGGTTGGATCCCTGGTCAGGAAGCTAGATCCCACATGCTGTGACTGAAGATCCTTCATGCCACAACTGAGACCTGGCACAGTCAAATAAAATAAATATTTTTTTAAGAAAAATACTAGATATTAACTTGAATTCTCATGAAGTAAAGCACACTTGTAAACGTAATTTCAAAGGTAAATATTAAAAGCAATATGACTGTATTTTTTGTTTGAAATTCTTTATTTTTCTTGATTTAAAAGACTGATACATAAAACAATAATTATAGATCTGTGTTGATGCACATACAATATGTATTGTGTGACAGGAATAGCACAAAGGAGCTGGAAGGGAATGGAGCTTATGGGAAGAATGTTTTTTGCATACAATTGAAATTAAGTTGGTACTAATGTGAACTAGATTGTTATACATTAATATGCTAGTTACAGTACTAGATAAGATCTCTCTTGTCTTTTACCAGTTTCCCCCTCCTCCTTCTTACCTTAACCATGGAGGGGCACAAACCACATCTAGTTGAGTAGAGAGCAAAGTAGGACAAAGTGGAAAAACAGGTGTCACCTAGGGTCACCTTTTTCCATAGCAATCATCTACCTGTGGGAAACAGCATAAACAAGCTTAAGCAATCTTTGTAAACACTTATAGCTAGACTTGTCCTTCACAAAGCTAAGCAAAGCTAATTACTCTCTGACTTCATATGAATCGTATTTTGCACCTGGCATTCTTCTACCCCTACACTCTCTTGTAGCATTCTTCATTTCAAAGAGGACATGGGTGGTAACTTTAGGAACACCAGACCGGTTGCTAAGTTGCCTGATGCCAGCAAACTTTGCAGAAGAAAAAAAAAGAAACTTTGCAAAAGAAAAAGCATAACCTTCATGAGGCTATAAAACCTCTCCCTGTTCCTGAGAGAGAGGACACAATTGTTGAGGTGCTCAGTTCAGTTCAGTCGCTCAGTCATGTCCGACTCTTTGTGACCCCATGAATCACAGTACACCAGGCGTCCCTGTCCATCACCAACTCCCAGAGTTACTCAAACTCGTGTACATCGAGTTGGTGAGGCCATCCAACCATCTCATCCTCTGTCGTCCCCTTCTCCTCCCGCCCCCAATCCCTCTCAGCATCAGGGTCTTTTCCAATGAGTCAACTCCTTGCATGAGGTGGCCAAAGTACTGGAGTTTCAGCTTCAGCATCAGTCCTTCCAATGAACACCCAGGACTGATCTCTTTAGGAAGGACTGGTTGGATCTCCTTGCAGTCCAAGGGACTTTCAAGAGTCTTCTCCAACACTATAGTTCAAAAACATCAATTTTTCGGTGCTCAGCTTTCTTCACAGTCCAACTCTCACATCCATACATGACCACTGGAAAAACCATAGCCTTGACCAGACGGACCTTTGTTGGCAAAGTAATGTCTCTGCTTTTTAATATGCAATCTAGGTTGGTCATAACTTTCCTTGCAAGGAGTAAGTGTCTTTTAATTTCATGGCTGCAATCACCATCTGCAGTGATTTTGGAGCCCAGAAAACTAAAGTCTGACCCTGTTTCCACTGTCTCCCCATCTATTTCCCATGAAGTGATGAGACCAGATGCCATGATCTTTGTTTTCTGAATGTTAAGCTTTAAGCCAACTTTTTCACTCTCCTCTTTCACTTTCATCAAGAGGCTTTTTAGTTCCTCTTCACTCTCTGCCATAAGGGTGGTGTCATCTGCATATCTGAGGTTATTGATATTTCTCCCGGCAATCTTGATTCCAGCTTGTGCTTCTTCCAGCCCAGCGTTTCTCATGATGTACTCTGCATATAAGTTAAATAAGCAGGGTGACAATATACAGCCTTGACGGACTCCTTTTCATATTGGGAACCAGTCTGTTGTTCCATGTCCAGTTCTAACTGTTGCTTCCTGACCTGCGTACAGATTTCTCAAGAGGCAGGTCAGGTGGTCTGGTATTCCCATCTCTTGAAGAGTTTTCCACAGTTTATTGTGATCCACACAGTCGAAGGCTTTGGCATAGTCAATAAAGCAGAAATAGATGTTTTTCTGGAACTCTCTTGCTTTTTCGATGATCCAGTGGATGTTGGGTTGAGGTGCTAGCCTACTGCATTTCCCCTTGACCTGGCAAGGACTAAAACTACTCTTTTCTATTTCCTCCAATCTCTGTCTCCATATTTTTATTCAGCATCAGTGGACAGGGAGCCAAGACTTATGCAACATTAATGACAAGTTGCCAGTGTCCATTATACCTGATATACAGTGGTGAGAAGACCAGGATTACGGCAATAAAACTCCCACTCAGAGAAAGTGGGAAATGCGAAATTTCAGCAGTTACCAACCTTTAGAAATTATCAAATCCTGCTGGACAATTACTGAATCCTACTAGACAGGAACAGGTTTCTCTGGTAGCGCAGACAGTAAAGTGTCTGCCGACAATGCAGGAGACCTGAGTTCGATCCCTGGGTCGGGAAGATCCCCTGGAGAAGGAAACGGCAACCCACTCCATTATTCATGCCTGGAAAATCCCATGGACCGAGGAACCTGGTCGGCTAGTCCATGGGGTCGCAAAGAGTCGGGCACGACTAAGTGACTTCACTTCACTTCACTAGACAGAAACAGTGACAACTCCCGGCCCTGACAGAGAAATAAGTTCCTTGATGAGCCAGTCTGGCAGCGCCTAAACATTTCCCTGGGGTAAACCTGTGTCTCCCTCCATTTCTGTAGATAGTGCCCTTCTCTTCCTCCTAGCTCTATTTGGGGCCTAAGAGATTGCTTAAATTCAGTAGCCACAGGCTGTTACCACATTCTGTTTGTCTTATTTTTGTTTGTTGTTTAATCTACACAGTTCTCTTAAACCTAGTAGGTTTTTGGAGTATCTATTTCTAATTAATTCTATGTGCATGTAACCACAGTCAAGATTTTTTTCTATTAATAGATAGTCTCTGAGTCTGAGAATTTGGGACTCTTAGATCAGCCTTAATACTCTGCCAGTCCTCCACTCCCAGAAAGTAATGGCCCCAGCCCCTGATGCTGGGAGAGATTAAAGACAAAAGGTGAAGGGGGCAGCAGAGGATGAAATGGTTAGACAGCATCACCAATTCAGTGGACACGAATCTGAGCAAATTCTGGGAGATAGTGAAGGACCAGGGTAGCCTGGCATGCTGTAGTTCATGCTGTCACAAAGAATCAAACACGATTTATCCGCTGAACAATAACAGCCTTGCAGCTCTTTGAAGCAAAGGCAGGAGGACAACACCCTTAATCCCATCTTCTTCCACTGACATTCCTTCTTTGTCAGGCAAAGAAGTCTTAACAGTGAAGGTACTGGTTAAAGTTCTGGGCTTCCAGTCTTCTGCCCTGCTGGCCTGCTGCTTCGCAGCCTGGCTTGCTTGGACCTCAGGGTGAGATATTGAAGCAGTTGGCTTTTTCAGTTTCACAAGGATCCCAACTCCAAGACAGTTGGCTTCTGCAGACAGAGCCCCTCTTAGCCCTGAGGTTTTCCACATTCCCTTCCCTCTCTGTTTGCATCTGGCTAACTTGAGCCTTAGTTTGCTCCTTTTTGGAGACCGTTTGCTGGAAGTGGCAAGATATTTTGTTGCAGGAAAGCAGACCCCTTCCAGGGCCTGAAAGTGGGCTGTTCCCGGAGACACACATGCTGACACAGCAAGAGATTTTATTGGGAAGAGGTATCTGGGTGGAGAGCAGGGGGATAAGGGAACCTAGAAGGACTGCTGTGGCAAGTGGCCCAGAGTCTCAGGCTTTAGTCTCAGGTTGTCTCTGGCCAGTCCTTCTGGCTCAGGGTCCTTCCTAGTGATGTAGGCATTGCTCAGCCTAAATGGATTCCAGTGAGGAGGATTCTGGGTAGGACATGTGGTGGCTCCTTTTGGCCTTTCCCAAATTTTTTAGGCTGGTGGTGGCTTGTTAGTTCTGTGTTCCTTATCAAGACCTCCAGTCATAAAGTAACTCATGGAGATGGTTACTGTGGTGCCTGCCCAGGGTGGGGAGTTTGATCAGTGGTTCCCTAACAATCTGGCTTCCTACCACAATCAGAGTCCTTACAGTGGCCCAAAGGCCTTCCACGCTCTCACTCCCCTCCGCCACCACACTCCCCTCTACATCAGTTTTTACTATCCTCCTTTTTTTTTTGACTCCTGTTCCTCCATAAACATTCCAAGGAAGCTCCTCCTACACCCACTGCTTGGACAGTGTCATCCAGGTAGCCTCACGGCTCTCTCCCCTCTCACTTCCCTCAGGTCCCTGCCTACCTTTCACATTATCTCAGTTTTCTTTCTGACCACTTCACATACAGAGCAACTCGTATTCATAAAACTCCCTCATCTCCTCTACTTTGCTGTTTCTTTCCCATAGCTCTTTATAGACTGCACATTATATGACAAGATATGATAGATAACATTCTGCCCAGATATTACATATCTGTATTATATGTATTATATATTATGTATTATATGTATTAATATTATATATTACACCTTCTCAGCCTGAAATGATTGATTCTTGGTATTCTGTGACCAATTCCACAAATTTGTTTTCTTATTCTTGTGGTTTCTCATATCTCAAAAAAAAAAAGTCAAAATCAGCCAGGAATACTTTCACTTCCAAGAAACCAAAAACTTCCATGGGGCTATAACTAGATGGAGGAGTATTTGTCTCACACCACAAAAAAATCGGGGGATAGGTAGGTAGTCTAGGTCTGGTACAAGGAAGTCTCTGAGTCCAGGCTTCTTGTATTAATATCTTTCCACACTTTCAGTGTTTTGGCCTGTGTTCTTTTGCTGGTTACCTGTTATGCACAATATAGCTGCTGCATCTCCATGCTTTGAACACACATTTGTGCAAGAAGAAGGGAGAAAAGGCATTACTTGTATCAATAATGAAAAACTTCCCCAGAAATCCTCAGCACTTTCCTTTTTGTTTCCATGGTCAGGACTATATTGTATGGCCTCTTCGATATGCAAGAAAATTCTAGAACATGAATATTTTTAGCTGGAAACATTGCCACCTGGAACAAAATCTGGCTTCTGTTAATAAGGAAGACGAGGTGAATGGCTGTTGGGTAAACAGAAAAGTCTGTCAGTGTTTTTCTCTTCTGTGAAGTGCTATTTATACATTTTGCCTAGTCTTTCTGTTGGGTTATCACCACCTTATTAATTTTTAGTGGCCTATTGTATAATTGGGATGTTAGTTCTTTGTTGATTTTATGCATTATAGATACTTTCTACCATTCATTCATTCATTCATTACAAGTTGTAATAAACTACACATCAAATTTACCATCGTGAGTATTTTTCAGTGTACAGTTCAGTGACATTAAGTACATTCACATTGTTGTGCAGCCATCACCAGAACTTTTTCATCTGTCCCAGTTTCAACTCTATACCCATTAAATGCTAACTTCCCCACCCCCAACCCTTGGCAACCACCATTCTACTTTCTTTCTCTATGAATTCGACTACTTTAGGATTTCACATAAATAGAATCATACAGTATTTGTCCTTTTGTGACTGGTTTATTTCACTTAGCATAGTGTCCTCACAGTTCATCTATGTTGTAGCATATGACAAGATGTCCCCCTCTTTTTTTTTTACTGAGCTATGGCATGCGGATCTAGGGATCAAACCCGTGCCCCCTGCAGTAGAAGCACAGAATCTTAACCACTGGACCGCCAGGGAAGTCCCTGTCCTTCATTTTGAAGGCTGAATAATATTCTCTTTGGGGATTTTTCCTGGTAGTCCATTGGTTAAGACTTTGCCTTCCCATGCAGGTGATGCAGCTTCAGCCCTTGGTCGAGGAGCTAAGACCCCACATGCTTAGCGGCCAAAACAATCAAAACGTAAAATGGAAGCAGTATTATAACAAATTCAACAGAAGACCTAGTAAAATTCCACTTGTGTATATATATGCTACATTTTGTTTATCCATTCATCCATCAGTGGTAAATGGACGTTTGGGTTGCTTCTACCTTTCAGATATTGTGAATAGTGCTGCTTTGAACCTGGACGTACAAGTGTCTCTTTAAGACCGTGCTTTCAATTCTTTGGGGTATATATCCGGAAGTGGAGTTGCTGGATCATGTGGTTATTTATTTATTTATTTTTGAGGATTTATTTTTATTTGGGACTTCCCAGGTGGCACCAGTAGTAAAGAATCCGCCTGCCAATGCAGGAGATGCAAGAGACATGAGTTTGATCCCTAGGTCAGGAAAATCTCCTGGAGGAGGAAATGGCACGCCACTCCTGTATTCATGCCTGGAAAATTCCATGGACAGAGGAACCTGGCAGGCCACAGCCCATGGGGTTGCAAAGAGTCAGACGCGACTGAGCACACAGTCCATTCAATGCCTAGTGACATTGAGCATCTTTTCTTGTGTTTGTTGGTATTTGCATAACTTTTTTTATTTTTTAGAAATATCTATTTAAATCCTTTGCCTGTCTTTTATTTATGTTACTTGGGGATTTTTGTTATTGTTGAATTCTAGGAGTGCTTTATATATTCTGAATATTTCCTACTTATCAGATATATGGTTTGTATGTATTTTCTCCCATTCAGTGGGTTGACTTTTTACTCTGGCTTTCAAGCTTTTTGAAATTTATTTATTTTTATTTTTGGATGCACTGGGTCTTCGTTGCTGCACTTGGGCTTTCTCTAGTTGTGGAGAGTGGGGACTACTCTCTAGTTGCAGTGCACAGGCTTCTCGTTGTGGTGGCTTCTCTTGTTGCAGAGCACAGGCTCTAGGCACACAGGCTTCAGCAGCTGCAGCTCATGGGCTTAGTTGCTCTGCAGCAAGTGGAATCTTCCCGGATCAGGGATGAAACCCGTGTCCCCTGCATAGGCAGGTGGATTCTTAACCACTGAACCACCAAGGAAGTCCTGCTTGTGGCCTCTGATTCACAGAAATTGTAAATCTTGATGTAGTCCAGTTGATCTGTTTTTCACTTTAGTTGCCTGTGCCTGTGTCATTCCAAGAAATCACTGTCAAATTAAATATCAAGATGCATTTCTTCTAAAAGTTTTCAGGTTTTTACTCTTATGTTTAAGTCTTTAATCCATTCTGAGTTAATTAAAAAAAAATTATTTGGCTGTACCACAGGGACATGTGGGATCTTAGTTCCCCAACAAGGGATCAACCCGTGTCCCCTGCAGTGGAAGCATGGAGTCCTAACCACTGGACTGCCAGGGAATTCCTCTAAGTAAATTTTTATATATATAGTGTAAGGTGAGGGTCCAACTCCACTGTTCTGTATGTGGCTATCCAGTCTTCCCTATACTATTTGTTGAAAAGACTGTCCTTCCCCCATTGAATGGTCTTGTTATCTTTGTCAAAAAATCATTTGAACACATATGCAAGGATTTATTTCTGGGTTATCTCTTTTATTCTGTTGAATAACCTCAGATACACAGATGGCACCACCCTTATGGCAGAAAGCAAAGAACAACTAAAGAGCCTCTTGATGAAAGTGAAAGAGGAGAGTGAAAAAGTTGGCTTAAAGCTCAACATTCAGAAAACTAAGATCATGATATCTGGTCTGATCACTTCATGGAAAATAGATGGGGAAGCAGTGGAAACAGTGACAGATTTTATTTTTGGGGGCTCCTAAATCATTGCTGAAGGTGACTGCAGCCATGAAATTAAAAGATGCTTGCTCCTTGGAAGAAAAGCTATGACCAACCTAGACATCATATTAAAAAGCAGAGACATTACTTTGCCAACAAAGGTCCATCTAGTCAAAGCTATGGTTTTTCCAGTGGTCATGTATGGATGTGAGAGTTGGACTATAAAGAAAGCTGAGCGCTGAAGAATTGATGCTTTTGAACTGTGGTATTGGAGAAGACTCTTGAGAGTCCCTTGGACTGCAAGGAGATCCAACCAATCCATCCTAAAGGAAATCAGTCCTGAATATTTGCTGAAGCTGAAACTCCAATACTTTGGCCACCTAATGTGAAGAACTGACTTATTGGAAAAGACCCTGATGATGGGAAAGATTGAAGGCAGGAGGAGAAGGGGATGACAGAGCATAAGATGGTTGGATGGTATCACCGACTCAATGGACATGAGTTTGAGTAAGCTCCAGGAGTTGGTGATGGACAGCGAGGCCTGGTGTGCTGCAGTCCACGGGGTCACAAAGAGTCAGACACAACTGAGACTGAGTGACTGAACTGACTGACTGATATGTCTGCCTTTATTCTATTACTACACTTTTAAAACATAGTTAAGATATATTATTTTAACAAATGTCTAAAGTTATTCAGTATTCCTATCCTTCTCCCGAAACAATACAGATCTTACACACTTTAACTATAAGATATTCTTCATCTTTTAACTTTTGAATAACTTTGTTACCTTTTTTAAACACAAATAAATTAGTTATTTTTAAGTTACCATTAGTAGGTATTTAAACTTACCAACTTTTAAAAAAATCAGTTTTTATCAATTTTGGGGGTTTTCTGTTACTTATTGATTCTATGATTTTCCCTAAGGTTCCTCCTTCTTTTGCTGAAGGGCCTTTGTACTGATTTTTAAGTTATTGTCTTTTAGCTCCAAATCCACTCTTCTCTGCCCTGTGATGCTGGGCCTAGGATTTTGGAAACTACACATTTCCTTTGTTAACTTCGTTGCCTATCTATAGGTTTCCCATCTACTTGTAGGCTTGCCTACAGAAACCTGGAGAAAAGAGAAGTGACTTGCTTCTTTTGATTTACATGTTATTTCTGTTAACATTGCCCCAGACTCTTTACACATCCTACTCATCCCTTTAGATCTGAGGTCCAAAAAACCACATTTTTTTTTTTTTTTTTAAGGCAGATTGGTGGATGAAGATTCATAATCTTACTACACTGGTAAATTTTTTTTTTTTTTTTTTGGTATGCAAGTACTTTTGACAAAAGGACTTCCCAGGTGCCTGCCCGCTAAACAGATGCGAATTTGATCACTGGGTTGGGAAGATCCCCTGGAGTAGGAAATGACAACCCACCCCAGTATTCTTGCCTGGAAAATTCCATGGGCAGAGGAGCCTGGTGGGCTACAGTCCATGGGGTCACAAAGAGTTGGACACAACTGAGCACTTTTGAAAAAAATGGAACAATAGCTTTACTGAGATATAATCTACGTTCCATAGAATTCACCCATTTAAATGTACAATTCAGTGATTTTTAGTATATTCAGAGCAAGATGACCACAATATCTAATTTTAGAAAATTTTCATCACCTTCCAAAGTAACCCCATTAGCAGCCTAATACAGTCATTTTGGGGACGTCCCTGGTGGCTCAGTGGGAAAGAATCTGAATTGTTTTCATCTAAGGCGAGTTTCCACAGTTCTGGTCCAGAAATTGTTTTCTCTTAGGCCCCGTCTTTTATTTCTGGACAACTGCATTTGGTGGGTAAGAGATCAGATGAAGAAACAATGCCAAACATTCCAGACCCTCTGCCCTCTGTGTTGGCTGCCACTCCGACAGGCCACACTCACGTGCCGTGGCAGCCTGCTTTACAGGCCCTGTGCAAATCACATAGACCATGGTCAGGATGGACAGGTTCTGTCTGTGCAGCATGAGCAACGTTCACGGGAGAAAGTCTGAGCCAAAGGTTTCCTGTTAATTAGTGTTTCTCACCTGTTGGTATTACCTGTCTCTTCATCACCTTCCACCTCCATGCCAGAGGCAGCTTGGACCTGGAGGATCCGAGGCCCACTGCTTAGATTTTATAAATTTTTTGCTGGAAAGATCAAAGATCCAAGGGGACAATAAGATTTTGCTCCTAAGGGATGTGAGCCAGTATATTTTACCATGTTCTTAAAGATACAGGAAGCCTTTAAGACTTTATCCTTGAAATAAAATCTTGGCAAGACCAATTCCAGGCGCCGCCGTTCACAAAACCTACAGTATGTGAAAGGCACACCCTAAAGTATGGAGTGTAACCAGCACCAATATCCTTAGCCTGAGTCTTGGCCAGCAGATATATGGTAACAACAGGATAGAAGTAATGAGGAGGATAATTAGCATTCTATGGCACCTTCTGTGTGTGAGATTTAACTAGAATGTCTTGGAAATGTGTACATAAAACCAGTGATGTTGCTGTGGCTCTCCCTTCATATTCCCCCACCCCCATCTTTACTGAGGAATAATTGGCAAATAAAAATTGTGTGTATTTAAGGTGTACAGCTTGCTGCTTTGCTGTATGTATACATTATGAAATAATTGCCACAGTCAAGCTAATTAACATATATTAATAAAAGAAGCAAATTGTGGAAAAAGGAGAAGAATTTGTAGCAAAATTTACTTGTGGAAAATTGTTCTGTGATTCTCTCTCCCACTCCCTCAGGGGAGTAGGGGGTAATTCTCCCTTCATATCAGATAAGGAAAAAAGACACACAGGGAACGGGTGCCTGACTCCTACCTGGAAAAGCCCCAAGCTAATAAGGGCTAACTTCAGACCCAGAAGCAAAGAAGGAGAGTGAGAGTATAGGAGAGTGGCTGCTCAGGGTGGTCCTGCTCCCAGAACCTGCTCCCAGAGTCTCAGAGCAGAGAATGCTTGAGTATTCTGAACACCCACTGTGGCCTCTCAGTAGAGAGCCCAGCTGGGCCCACACTGGTGGTGGTTGTTTAGTCGCTGGGTCGTGGTCCGTCTCTTTGCGACCCCATGGATTATAACCCATCAGGCTTCTCTGTCCCTGGGACTTCCCAGGCAAGAATACTGGAGTGGGTTGCCATTTCCTTTTCCAGGGTATCTTCCCGACCCAGGAATCAAACCCACATCTCCTGCATTGCAGGCAGATTCTTTACCACTAAGCCACCTGGGAGCCATACTGGACCCAGCCCCAAAGGACCACACGAAGGAAGGAGGGACAACAGAAGACAAGAGTCTCCATGGTGCAAACCTCTGAAAAATTAGAGAGAAAACTGGTCAACCTGCAGAAAACACTTGTCTCACACCACAGGAAATGCAGCCCAGAGTTCCCAGGGGCTGCCTCCAAGGAACCCAAGGAAAGTCCCATGAGAGAAAATGTAAGTCAGAGACATCTGCCAGGCCCAGGGCTGTAAAGTCACCTTCCAAGTCTACCATTCAGATGAGAACTTTCCTGCAGTGCTGTGCCAATCTGCACCCCTGTGTAGGCTTATCAAATGATCACCCGTATATTGAACCAAGTGGAAATGTTAATAAAGATTTCACGATCTAAAATCAGGATGACACATGAAGTCCTGGGTTGCCCAGTCTGTTCTGTCTCCATTGTAAACCCTCACAAAAGTACTCATCAGGGGACATGATGACCCAGTGGCCCTTGAACTACAGGCTGATGATTTGAAACACTGTTCCCATTGCACAATGACTCAAGGTTGTAAGACAAACAAAACTCAACAGTCCATCTTTATTTACATTTTTGGTGTGTTGTTCATCTTGGACTTTTTGCATTTGATTTCTTAAAAAAACTTTGCATGATTTATCTTGATTACTGATGCCTTTTAAATTTTGCACCTGAAGCAAGCACTTTCCTTCCAACCCTGTTTTCCAGCTCTGTTTTTCTTGCCTTTTCACCCCTTCAACCTAAGAGAACCCAGAAATCTGGGTTATTTAGCAAGAGGGAGGGGAGGGGTGAAGCATGAAGTGAAGAAAACTTCCCATCTACAGATGGTCTGAGCTGGAGGAGAGGCACAGTGGGAGGCAAAAATAAAGATGCACTCTCTGATTACATTCCCTGAAGATGTGCTTATTCAAGGTATTGGTCACATGAAGTTGCATACCAGCTTCAAAACAAAATCACACAGATGCTTGGAAGTTGGGACTTCAATTGAGGATAGACAGAGAAACCTCCAGCGTGATATAGTGAAAGAACTTAGGGTTTGAGGTCAAAGGTCATGGTTCCTTGATACACAATCTTGGGAAAATACTCTGGTAGCCTCTTTCCACCATCCATAAATTCAGTGAATGTTGTTGAAAACTTCCAATATGCTAGGAAGACGTGATTACATCTTTGGGGAAGACAAAAGCAAACAGCCGATGGCTGGCTGTTCAATAAGCCTTATGGTAGAGCTATCTTCAGGCTGTGTGCCTGCATGGAGCCCAGGGGCAGAGCAGCCTTCCCACCTGGGGAGCTTAGGAAGGTGACAGCAGAGCTCAGTAGGGCAGAAATCAGAGAGACGGGTCACATGACGCTGCAGGAAAAGAATGCCTTAGCCAGAGGGAACTGTATACACAAAAGCATAGAGGATTCCGCATATGTGCATTAATACTGATGCTTGTTTTTCTCTTTCTGATTTACTTCTCTCTATATGGCAGACTCTAGGTCCATTCACATCTCTACAAATGACCCATTGTTGTTCCTTTTTATGGCCAAGTAATATACCATTGTATACATGTTTCACATCTTTTTTATCCATTCATCTGGGATGGACATTTAGGTTGCTTCCACATCCTGGCTAAGAGGGGAAATCTTAAGTCTTCTCACCAAAAAAAAAAAAAAAAGGCAAGCAAATGATAATAACCATGTGAGGTGATTGATAAAGGGTAAAGGGTTTTTAAGAGCGAAGCTACCAATTTTTTAGATATCTGTTGAAAAATTCCTATATGGTAGTCTACCTTGAAAATTCCTTTGGGACTTCTCTGATGGTCCAGTGGCCAAGACTCTGTGCTCCCAATTCCAGGGGTCCGGGTTCCATCCCTGGTCAGGGAACTTGATCCCGCATGCCACCAGTAAGACACAGCACAGTCAGATAAATAAATATTTTTTTTTAAGAAAAGAAAATTCCTTTGGTATCAAATAGCTAGAGCCTTGCTGACTAAGCTGAAAAGTCCATTTCAACATGCTGCTGCTCTTATATTGAAGAGGTATCTTTCCTCAAGATCTGGACATGGTGAGAGAAAAGAAGTGACGAGTTAAGATTCCTCAGCTCTACGGGATTCCCTGGTGGCCCAGTGGTTAAGACTCTGTGCTTGTACTGCAGCGGTGAGGGTTTGATTCCTGTTCTGGGAACTAAGGTCCCACATGCCATGCGATGTGGCCATAAAAATAATAATAATAATAAGATTCCTCACCTCTAAGCTCTATTCTTAAAGGCAGAAGTCTACATTTTAATAAAAATATAACATTTCAGATTGGAACTTGAGGACTTCTTGTGAGTGATGATAGAGTCAGCGCCTGAAGCATCACCTGAAGTTAGTGTGTTCTTACCTGAATCATGGCCAAAGTACTCATTTCAGATAGAACAGTGATTCATTGAACTTCAGATTCTTTACTGCATCCTACTGAGAGTGGCTAAAACTCGCAGGTAAAGATCTGGAAGGTGGAAGTAGCTACAGTCTCATTGTGAGACCAGATGTTATGTATGAAAGATAGAAACTTTGAAGAGGTATATAACATTAGTTTTCTCCAGAAGTCTGATTCTCTGTGTGCAGTGTCAAAGTATAGGTCAGCCAATTTCTGAGTAATTCATAGATTCAAAATTAGCAGAATTCAATTAAGTAAGGTTTGGCCATGACTGTCTTTATTCTAGCATAGGAATATAGTGTCTATCTTTTTAGGGGTTGCTAGTAACCAGCCTCAGGCCAATTTGTCTGTGCTGTCTCTCTGTTAGCACTCTTCATAAAATTTAGCTTATCTAAGAAAACCCTAATCCTAATAAACATCTCTCCTTGAGTCTATTTTAAACTGTAGTAGGAAAATACTGCAGGATAGGAAATTTTTTATGTCAGGCTGATCTGACATTCATCAATCATGTTAAATATCATTTCTTCAGAGATACTTTTGGGAGTGTCATGAAGGCAGGGATGTGTATGTCTCACCCACTGCTGTGTCTTCAGGAGCTTGCCCACTGCTAGCACAAAATATGTGCTCTGTCATCATCATCTTGATGAATGGATTCGTTTACTCATTAACCTGTGACAGGCCTATTGTTCGGTGTGTGTGTGCATGCGTGCTAAGTTGCTGCAGTCATGTCTGACTCTTTGTGACTCCATGGACTATAGCCTGCCAGGCTCCTCTGTCCGTGGTCTCCAGGCAAGAATACTGGAGTGGACTGCCATGCCCTTCTCCAGGGGATCTTACCAACCCAGGGATCAAACATGTGTCTCTTACATCCCCTGCATTGGCAGGCAGGTTCTTTTCCACTAGTGCCACCTGGGAAGCCCTAGTGTTTGGTGACAGTGAAAGTGTGAGTCGCTCAGTCACGTGCAACTCTTTGTGACCCCATGGACTGTTGCCCACCAAGCCAGGCAAGAATACTGGAGTGGGTTGCCATTTCCTTCTAGTGTTGGGCACTGGGATGTAAAAAGGAAAGATGGGGTCCCTGTCCTTGAGTAGCTGGTGGTCCCTTTAGCGGAGACTGACAATTGCCATGCGGTGTGAAAATCACTTTGGTAGAGTACTCTGAGTTGTGTGGGATCAGAAAGGAAGGGTGTGTAACACCATTTGGGTGAGAGTGGGAGGAATGGGGGAGTGACTCAGACAAGGCATGGTTGCTTGAACTAAGTGTGTGTGTGTGTGTGTGTGTGTGTGTGTGTGTGTGTGCGCGCGCGCGCACTCACTCACTTCAGTGGTGTCCAACTCTTTGCCATCCCATGACTGTAGCCCATCCGATTCCTTTGTCCATGGATTTTCCTGGTAATAATAGTGAAGTGGGTTGCCATGGCCTCCTCCAGGGGATCTTCCTGGCCCAGGGATTGAACCCTGCATCTCTTGCTTTGCAGGTGGATTCTTTACTGCTGAGCCATAGGGGAAGCCTCTGAACTAAGTGTTTAAGGACCGGTAAAAGTTAGCCACATCAGAGCAGTAAAGAAGAAATTGCAGGTTCAAAAGGAAAGAGGACTGGGACTTCCCTGGTGATCCAGTGGCTAGGACTCTCCTCTCCCAGTGCAGGGGGCCCAGGGTTCAATCCCTGGTCAGGGAACTAGATCCCACGTGCCTCAGCTAAAGATCCTGCATGCTGCAACAAAGATTGAAAATCTTGTGTGCTGCAACTGTGAGCTGGCATGGCCAAATAAATAAATAATTTTAAAAGTAAATAAATTAATAAATTGTTTTAAAAAGAGAGTACAAAAAGTGTGTTGGTATATCAGCACTTTCCTAAGGCAGAGTCTAAGAGGTATGTGAGTGTGTGTGTGTGTGTGCGTGTGGCTGTGATGAAAGAGGCCTACTCCTCAGTTCCTCTGAAGACCCATGACCCTATTTCCAAACAATGCATGGAGCTGAAATAGACTCTTTTTCTGTCTGCCTGCTTTTTGCCTTGCATCCACTCCCATCCTTCTCCCTCAAATCACCTGTTTGTCCTTGATGCCTGGCTACCTGGCCAGGGTACCTTTTCTTTCCTGTCCCTGTATGGGTATAATCTCCTCATTTGTATGGCCAGCTGTCTTTGGTGTGGGGGGCCATCACCGAGTCACTCCAAATTGTAGTCCCAGGGCAGAGACTCCTTCATATCACAAATGGCAATTATTTCCCTGCTATGGAATTATTTGATTGATTGTCTTAATCTTTTATTTTCTTTCCATTGAAAGACACAATCTGAAATTCATATGTTGGTTTTTCCTATGAGAAAAGCTACCAAGGATACCAAACTGCTCAGGCAGTGGAACAGTAACAATGGAATCAAGCTCAGAGAACCAGATTCCACTAAAACCAGGACCACTGATTAGCTGTGTAACCTTGGAAAAGTTGTTTTCTTGTGTTTAAAACAGTAGCTGGACCAGTACAAGATGCTCGCTAAAGTATCCTCCAACTCAGATTCTTGTCAAGGGAGAAATATTTAGCCTTATGAGGAAGAGACAAAGTAGTGTTGTTATTGAGCAAAAACAGTAGTAATTGCCTGCTCATCTCTCTGTTTATCTCCCCCTCTCTGTTTCTCTCTCTCACTTACACACACAAACACACACACTCCATGGGAATATTTCAGCTAAAGGAAATCAGCTTAACAGAAACTCAGCAGTGGGTGTAAGGTTAGCCTTCTCCATAAATGTTTTGATAATTGTGCAGCTGTAATTAAGTTCTGCTTGAGAAAATTGGTTCTCACGGTGCAGCTTGAGAACCTCCTTCATTGCTTATTCAACTCTAAAGCCCAGTGGATCTCTGCTTCCTACTAGTCACCAGTTCAGCTTGTTGTCCTAAGGTTCAGAGAGCACTGTGATACCCCTGAGACACAGTATCATCTACCTGAGTTCTGACCAATATGTGGTGGAAGCCAATAATCTGTATGTTTTTGAAACAAACAAAGAAACCAAAATCTGTTTATATTTAGATTTGGTAGACTATCTTTCCATCCAAAAGGAGAGCTGATTACACTGTTTTTCTTCAAGGGGGTAAGTTGGTTCTGAGTCTGGTATTGTGTGTGTGTGGATATGTGTGTTTACCTGTCTCAAAGTAACAATTCCAGTTTGGCAACCCCCTAATTGCAGGGATTGTTAAAAAGATTATTATACGTGTTATTGCAGAGAACTCAGCACCCTATAAAGTCATGTGGCAGGAACTAGGGTATTTCTCAATTTACCACATAACATTGCAATATACCAACTCCTCTTTGTAAATAGCAAGCCAGAAGGACTACCCAGAGGGTGGGCTTGCAGGGGCTTCTGAAAACTTTTTTCGTTGTTGAGGGAGGGTGGAGAAATCACAGTCATTTTGTTAATTCTTTTGTTGTTCTTTGGCTTTTCTCCTTCTTTTATATCTTTTTTCTAATTAGAAAAGAAATACATATTGAATGCAGAAAATTTGTAAAACGCATAAAAGTATGAAAAAGCAATAAAATTAACCGAGATCCCATCTCCTAGTTACAACCGCTATCAACCTTCAGAAATACTTCTTTACTCTGTTTACTCGTGTATAAAAAATATTTATGCTCTGCTTTTAACTCCGTAAGACAGGCCTTTTTCTTATTTAAAAATTTGTTTATAACTATCATTTCAAGTGGCTACCTAGTGTTTTATTTATAGAATTTGCCTAAACAGACTACTATCATTAGATGTTAAGTCAATGTCAATTTTTCCACCCCAATATAAAGTTTTACATTGTTCATCTTGATGTCAAAATATTTGTGCATATTTTGGGTAACTGCTTTAGCATAGGCTACTAAGAATGGAATTTCAAGGTCAGGGTGTAGAACATTTTAAAGCCTCTTTAAACACACTGTGAAATTGCTGTCCTGAGAAGTTGTGTTAATTTTTATTCCTGCCACCAGCAATATACAAAAGGACCCATTTCACCACACTTTCATCCATTGAGACATTCACATTATAACACATCTTTGCTCAACTTGTAGGTGGGCAAACTATCAGGTATTTGTAGTTTTACTTCTTGGTTATTTGATTTTAGTGAAGTTAATCATTTTACCAAATGTCTATCATCCAATTGCATGTTCATTGTCTATTCATATTGTTTGTCCATTGTCTATTGAGAATTTAGAGAGGTTTTTTTGAACTCATTTGTATGATCTCATTTAATTCTTGGGCCATAATATTTGTTTTAGTAAATATTTCTCTCAAATGATTGCTTGTATTGCTTCTGTATCTTTTTGATGTATAAAAGTTTAAATATTTGATACAGCTCAAGTTTTAATCTCTTTTCTTCTTAAACTTAGAAAGTTATCTCCAGTCCAGAGATTAATAAAGTTTTCTTTCTCTTTTCTTTCACTGTATATCCATAAACTATTTTAAATGCAAAGCACATACCCCCAAAATCTGAGGCTATACCCATCAGTTCAAAGAAAGCAAAAGTGATGATTCATTAAGAAGGCAAAGCTGGTCTCTGTTAGGAACCAGTTGGACTGCAAACTTTGATGAGTATTTGAAAGAAACACCTGTGACTGTCAATGAGCTGCTGATCATGAAGTGTGGAGGTGATTGGGAGGGGATGGTTAGAAAGTCTGGAGAGATGGATTTTCATGCTGGTTTTGAGGCCTCTTCATGTTTTCCATTCTTTTCTTAGAATTTCTGAGTTTCTACAATAAATTTGTAGTAGCCATGGATTCAAGGAATGATGACTTAAGACCTTTTCCTAAGATTGACAGATAGCTATGGGTTGCAGAACACACAGTTCCTCATTTTCAAAAGACACAGAGAAATAGAAGAGTTAGAGAACTGGGGCAAAGCTAACTGGGAGTCTCTCAGTGTTACCCCATTATAAACAGAAACAGTAGGTAAATGTAAAAGTTGAGTGTCAGGGCACAGAAGGTGAGCTACATGGAGATGTGGAGCCTAAGTGAGAGGAAATGGTTCCTCTTTTGAAATGAAATAAGGAGAATCAGAATTAGATGAAGCATTCGTACAATTTGAAATTCAGTGTAAGAAGGGCACAGATAGTTGTAGTTTCATATGTTTTATTTATACTTTAAATCTACTTATTTTTATTTCATCATTGTAGATTATTTAAATATTTGTATTGGTTATCAATCCTGCTAACACATTTAATTTTTAGTTGAAATTATAATGTAAGTCTTCATGGTTATTTCTGCTTGGACGAAACCTCAGTGGCTGGTCTAGCATCTCCTCAGGAGAATTTGCCTTTTAACTTACCTGGACTGCAAACACAGTGACTAAGAGAAACTGCTTGGTTTGTGAAGTGCTGGCTTGGTAAGCCCAGCCTTATAAAGTGACCGCAGTTTACACAAACTGACATCTGTGCCCTGTTTGAGGACATTTGCCAAGAGTCCTTCTGTAACCTGGGATCCAGTTCTGCATTTTCAGGGGCCCTTGGGCAAAACATCTGGCTCAAGACAGGCTAATTTCTTCAGCTGTTATATGGGGGCTTTGACTAAATCTTTAAGGTTGCTTCCAGCTCTAAAAGTTGGACTTTTTTTTTTTTTTAATCCTGCAACTAGGAGAAACCTAACAAGGATAGTTTTCTTGCCATTTTTCTTTAGCCATTTGAAAACTACATTTCAGGACAGTCACAGGAAGCAGCCTGGAGCTTTATAATTGATTAGGAGTACTAGAAAGGTAAACTAATATTATTCCTTTAAGTTACTCTGGTTGCCTAGGCTCTAACTTTTCTTGGATAATTTGTTGTTGTTGTTGTTAAATCTTTTGTTTTCTGTTTTCTTAATCTTAGTATGTAAGAAATAGCTACCATATTCAATTAAGTTCAAAGATTTTAGTAAAGAATTAAAACAGAGCAAAGAATAAAACCATGTGTTTATAGTAAAACTTCTTATTGTTTAAATAACTCAGCCATGACTGAGGTGCTACTGCCACCTGCTGGCACTTTGCCTAATTACAGGAAAAATATCAAAACAGCTTGTGAAACTGAAGTGACAACAGATATAGGTCTTGTTTGTTTGTTTGTTTATGGCCACACCTTGTGGCATATGGGATCTTGGTTCCCCAACCAGGAATTGAACTCAGACCCTCTTCAGTGGAAGCACAGAGTCTTAACCACTGGACCACCAGGAAATTCCCAAATGTTATAGTTTTAAACAAGCCTCTGAAATGTATATTTAACTGGCAATTACTATGTAGATAAAACTATTATAATCTAGTAGTGCCCAGGTTGGTGCCAATGAATCTATAGTCAGACAACATTGCTTATTTTTGCTTCCATGCTCTTGGGAAGAAAAAAATCCACTCCCCCCCGCCCCCACCCCAGTTGCTCCAGTGGCATTTATTTATTTATTTAAAAATTTTAATTAAACAAGTCATGGGTACTTTTGTGGAAAAGTTAGAAAACTGAAAGAAGCAAGAAGTTTATAAAAGTCATTCACAATGGTATCGCCCAAGAGTAAACACTCGTTAACTTTTGGGCATATTTCCAATATCATATCATAAGTTTTTCTGCATCATTTAATGATGGCGTAAGTGATTTAGTACACATGCAACAATATTAATAATAACAACTAATACTTACATTGTACTTATTATATGCCAGGCACAGTTCCAAGTGCTTTACATAAATTAAATTTGATCTTCATGGCTGGCCTATGAAGAAAGTAATATTTTCTTCATGTTACACACAGGAAATTGAAGCATGTAGAAAAGAAGTAGCTTACTAGATGTTGCACATATAATAATTGGTAGAGCTGGGATTCAAACTTAGTCTGCTTGGATTTAGGATCTGTTCTTAACCACCTCTCTGCATTATGTTATATTGATATATTTTAGTCGCTAAATTACCCTTGTAGGACATTTAGGTAGTTTCTAAAGTTATTGCCCTTATAAACAGTGATGTGGTGATCATTGTTTTTGTTAATTTTTGCAAGTATAATTTGTTATACTTTTTGGCTAAATTCCAAGAGGTAAAATGAAAGTCAGATTAACTCCACATTTTTTAAGGTTCATTGTCTAATTGCCTTGTGTCAGACAGTAAGAATGTGCTCAAAGAAAGAAGGGTGTGGTGAGGGAAATCTAAAGGGAGTCAGTGGTATTGGATTGGAATTGAAGGCATGGGTATGAACTTACAGTATTTAGAAATATATTTAGATAGCTAAATATAGAAATAGATTGAGATATGTGTGTATTGAGAGGATATAAATTCATACGTTATATGTTTAACAGCTCTGTCTGCTGAGAGGGCCCCAAAACAATGACACCCAGTAGCAATGAGCACACTTAGCACTCACATCATGGTTTCTAAGTGCCATTCTTCATTAAAAGGAACCACATCTTCTTTGGAGAAATGGCTGATTCCAGGGCTGGGGCTGGGAAAGTACAAGATGAGTGTGCAACATTTTGGGGTCAGAAAGTAGGGCAGTGACCAAAAAAAGAGGGAATATATCAGAAGAATGTAGAATTCAGGTAAAAGGGACTCCTACTGACCAAATCTGGGACAATTTGAGCATCAAAATAAATAATGATAGTAAAGAATCCATGAGTTTAAACCAGTATGAGTGTATGAAACAAAGAACGAATGATGAATAAATGGGACAGGGAAATTTTTCCTTAATAGTAATATTCTAACTAATTAATGTTAGTTAATTAGCTACTTAGGGCTTCCTAAGTAGCTCAGATAGTAAAGAATCTGCCTGCAATGCAGGAGACCCAGGTTTGATCCCTGGGTCGGGAAGATCCCCTGGAGGAGGGCATGGCAACCCACTCCAGTATTCTTG
Organism: Cervus canadensis; assembly: GCF_019320065.1. Taxonomy (NCBI): domain Eukaryota; kingdom Metazoa; phylum Chordata; class Mammalia; order Artiodactyla; family Cervidae; genus Cervus; species Cervus canadensis. The sequence goes on from NC_057388.1 coordinate 98,707,762, forward strand.
CCTGGAAAATTCCATGGACAGAACAGCCTGGTCCATGGGGTCGCAAAGAATCAAACACAACTTAGTGACCAAACAACAACAGTAAGAAATGTATATGCTATAAAAGGGAAAGTGATTTCGAACTATTTTTTTTTTAATCCTTTTCCTCAGATATAATCACAGTAAGCAGTTTGGTGGATAGGCTTACAAACATCTGCTATGCATATATAAATAGGTGTGTATGTGTCTGTATATGTGTTCTTACACATAATTTTTAAGTAGGTTCATACTATAATAGAATATTCTGCTACTTGAGTTTTTAAAATGTATCATTGACATTTTCAGAAATGTCAGAAAATATACATATATCTTTTTAAGAACTAGTTGTTTAATATCCAGGGTGTGGATGTATAGTACAGCTTAGTTAGTAACTTTGCTATTGATAAACAAGTACTTTTCTACAAAAACCAGAGTGAACATTTTTGTGCATTTGTATCTTTATTCCTATGCTACAGTCACATGGAAATCCTGAGTCAAAGGATATTCATATTTAACCTCTTGATAAAGATTGCGAAGGCCTCTTTAGAAAGCAAAAACTTTCCTACATAATATCTCTTGATTACCACTGTCAGGGCTATACATTCAGGATATACTTGAACAACAACTGAGACCAATGTGGGGGCCATTTGGGTGAGTCCTGTGGACCACGTTCTGCTTATGGCTTTGCATCGATGACCAGCACGGGCAGTGTAAATGCCTCTTGTACTCTTGTGTATTACCAGTAAACATCTCTGGCTGTGGGTTACCTCATGCAGGCTGGTACATGACTGTATACAGTTTCTCAAGAGTTCATTGTTAACCTAAGGGGTTGTGCCAGCTCTGTAAGTGCCCCATAATTACCTGTGTGTTTTCTAGTGTGTTTGTCTTAAGAACACAGCTATTAATTATTGTGACGCGGATCACTACTTATCTTCTACTTTACTTTCTTCTCTTTACTGTTCTGTGTTATTATTATTATTTTTTGCCTTTCACTCACAACCAATTCAGTAATACCAGTTAAATACCTGTAAGGAAATATTGGCATCAAGACAGGCTTAATATGAGTAAATAGATACAATAATTCCTTTTATTATACCGTCTACCATTCATCAGCAATGGATATGTTATGTTGTGGGAGAGGTCTGTATTCAAGCGACAAGTGGCAGAAATAGTTATCCCAGTGAAACATAGGCTCAGAGATTGTTTGTAAGCCAATGGAAATGTTTTAGAATCATAACTGTAAATTAGCAAATTAAGGATGTAAAAAGGCGTTTTAAAGGATAGAAAGTTACCATAGGAAAATCTTCAGGCAGTGCAAGATTTACTATGACACATTGGAGAACAATGAGAGGAAGAATCATGAAAAGTCGTTTTCATGTAACATTTATTGAGTTTCTGTTCCAAGTCCTGGGCTGGGTGCTGGGGAACATAGATGAATAAGGCGTGCCGTTTTCCCCTGGGTAACTTACCTTCTTGTGGGGGACATAGACATGGGTGCACATAATTATAATGTGGTATGAAGAGGTATGTACTGGATGTAGCTGTCAAGTGTCAGGGAGCACAGAAGAGAGAATAATTAGTTTTGACTCAGGGTGCAGCATAAGGGAGGACTTTCTAGGCGGCTTCCCAGTGGTGAAGAATCCACCTGCCAGTGCAGGAGACATAAGAGACGCGGGTTTGATCCCTGGGTCGGGAAGATCCCCTGGAGGAGGGCGTGGCAACCCACTCCAGAATGCTTGCCTGGAGAATCCCATGGGCGGAGGAGCCTGGTGGGCTACAGTCCTTCGGGTCGCAGAGTTGGACACGGCGGAACGACTGATACTTTGACTTTTTAGTCGCTTTCCAACGCTGTGTTGGTTTCTGCGGTACAGCAGAGTGAATCAGCTGTAGGTGGACACAGAGCCCCTCTTGTTTGGACTTCCTTACCATTCAGGTCACCACAGAGCACTGAGGAGGGTTTCCTGTGCTGCACAAGTGCATATGGTTGTTTAGTTGCTCAGATGTGTCCAACTCTTTGCGACCCCACATGGACTGTAGCCCACCTGACTCCTAAGTCCATGGGATTTCCTAGGCAAGAACACAGGAGTGGGTTGCCATTTCCTTCTCCAGGGGATCTTCCCGACCCAGGGACTGAACCCACGTCTCCTGCTTGGCAAGTGGATTCTTTACCTGGGGTGCATGTGCTGTACAACAGAATCTCATTAATTATCTATTTTATATATAGTTTCAGTAGTGTATATATATCAGTCCCAATCTCCCAATTCATCCCACATCCTCCTTGCCCCTTGGTATCCAAACGTTTGTTCTCCATGTCTGTGTCTCTATTTCTGCTTTGTAAATAAGATCATCTATACCTTTTTTTTTTTTTCCAGATTCCACATATACAGTATTTGTTTTCTCTCTCTGACTTACTTCCATTTGAGTTATTTGATGATGTTTTCTTGGGTGCTTCAGTGAGAAAATAGATGCATCAGTTGGAATGATCTGTTTTGAATTCGTGACAATGGTTCCTAAAGAGCCACCTTTTTTTTTTTTTGATCACAGAAGTGATGCTTGTGTTTTGCAGAACATTTGATAATAAGCCATGATTTGGAGTGGTCTTTGTCGAGTAGATAATTTGGACTATTTTTCTTTTATTCCTGTTTTCCATACCTCACCCTGTGGCCACACCCTCCTTGGGGAGCTGGCTCTGGTGAGTGGTTTGGCAATGTGGTAAACAGAATCCTGGGGTGGGGGGGTGCCCACCTGTCGCGCTAAAGACAGCCTGTGATCGCCAAGTAAGATCACTGAGCTGTTCTTCCCTTTCATCTTCCCTGCTATTAATGCTGGTTGTGAAATGCAGTGGGGAGGCTTCATAAGACTAATGAAGGAGGAGGAAAGATCAAGTGATTATTTTTCACAAGAAAGATCATCCTCATCACGATTTCTGTGATGAACTGCACAACCTACCCAGATGGTTCGGAGCAGACCACACGGCTGGAATTTAGTGCCCAGGGATTGGACTATCCTTACTCCCTCAGCCTCTCCCAGAAGATCCCCACAGAGACCACTGCAGAGACGAGATCATACAAGATCGTACAAGAATGATAAGCAATGATTAACACCACGGTCTCACTAAGAATAAAATCAGATGGACACATGAGCTTGTCGGAGGGAATTATAAAATCAGAGACTGAAGATCAGTGATGAGGACCCCACAATCCAAAGTTGACTCAAGACATCTTTGATAACATTTCCAAGCACATGATCCTCTATCTGGCGGGCAGCATCTAGTGGGCTCACTAAGTAAACATCTTGGAACCAGGGTTTATCTCTTTCAATTTTGGTTCCACCGGATTCCTGAAACATCAATTCTCATTCTTTCAAGTGCATACTAATCACCTGGAAGCACTTGCTGGGAATGCCTGTGCCTGGGCCGCCTCGCAGTCAGCTGGCTCAGAGAAGCTCCAGGAAGCCCAGGAGGCTGAACCCAGCCGCTGAGTGTCCCTCCTTCCCAGAGTCATGCTGACTGACAAGCACAGGGCCCATGCGACTGGGGAAGAATGTCCTGTTTTTCCTCCCGCTGGCTTCCCACCAAGCGCTGAGAGTAAAGGCTAAACGAAGAGGTCCAAAGAAAGGAAAAACAGAATAGATGACCCCCAATTTTTACAGCCCAGATGCATTTCTCAAAGGTTGCATAAAACTCTTAATTTGTGTGAGCTTTATCTTTATTTTCTCTTTATTTCAACCCTGACATGCTATATCCACTTTTTGATTTTCACGTGGTCGTGGCTTTGCCACCTCACCTTTCTTTTTCAGCTCCACCCAGCCTCTCCACTGTGAATTTAACTCCTTGTGAACAGAGTGAGCAGGGTAAGTGAGAGCCCCAAGGGCCCCCTGCCTTCACAGCTGCAGAGCCCCTCATCTCCCCTGGGGGCGCCCCTCTCCGGAGTCAGCGCCTGTCTCTCAGGGGGTCACAAGGCTGCTGGCCTCCTGCCTCGGGGTGTAGGATTGTTTGCACCCTGCCCAAGGCCCAGATCTCCTCTCGCTCTGCCCTGCTGCCTGTCAAGTTGTGCCTGGAGGTGCAGAGTGACTTCTCTCTATCACTTGTCAGACCGGGTGTCCCGGTGGGGCTGGTCCCCCATCTGGCTTTGTTCCGGGTCAGTGCCGCACTGACCGAAAGGGCTCAGAAGTCATTTCCCATCAGAGTTCCAATCCTGCTCGGCAACCAGCGCTTCGTACCTCTGTTTGCTATCAGAGTAGGTGAAATGCTGCCCAGGGCTTCCCAGGTGGTGCTCGTGGTGAAGACCCACCTGCCAATGCAGGAGACGTAAAAGATGCAGTTATGATTCCTGGGTCAGGAAGATCCCCTGCAGGAGGGAATGGCAACCCACTCCAGTATTCTTGCCTGGAGAATCCCACGGACAGAGGAGCCTGGTGGGCTACAGTCCATGGGGGTCTCAAAGACTCAGACATGGCGGAAGAGACTTAGCACGCAGGTAAAGCGCATACTCACAGAAGAAAAATAAAACCAGAAAACTTTTGTTCTCTAACAGTGGCCCCTCCTGAAATGCATGGTCCCTGCTTCTGCCCACCTCTGCCTTCAAAATGCACAAACATGTCTGTCTCGTCCGTGCAAAGCCTACTGGATCCTATTCCATTCTTTCCCTTGGCCGTCACAAAATCCCAGGAAGCACAGAGAGAACCAGGTGTCTTACTGCTTCGAGCAGAATCAAGTGTGCTAGAAAGAGCAGAAACCAGCAAGCCTGCTAGTCTCTTCCTCAGGAGAAGACGCTTTCCTGTCTCTCAGTTGCTGATGGCACGGGTGGTTAGACCTGCCCATGGCGCTTACTTAGGTGCTGCGGCTGCACTGGGGGCTTGCAGGCGGCACCCTTCACCAGCGCCGCTCCTTCAGCACCAAGGAGGCTGACTCAAACCCCGGCCAGGGTCAGGCAGTGCCTTATCCTGCAGTCACTCCCAACCTGTGCTGTCACATGGACTTCGCTGCTTCAGCGAGGTCCTGGGACATATTTAAAGACTGAATAGCCTACAGAAAAGCCAGGCAGGAAGCCAGAGGAGCAGGCAGGGCAACGGCCCAGGGGTGAACAGGCTGCCTCTGGGTCTGAAAGGGCGGCCCGTGTAAACCCGCTGTGCCCACGACTTCTGATTTTTTTTTTTTAAGAGAAGCTGATATCTAGGTTTTATGTTCAATCTCTTAATTATAAAACATTAGTATCTAATTCACAGTTTAAAAAATATCACAGGGCCGGACAACTCATACTCATGGGCCAAATATGGGCTGTAAGCCACCAGCCTCTGACCTCTGGGCTAGATTCTTTCCTCCTGATCCAGCTTCGCCTGGCTGCCTTTTGCTTCTCTCTTAGCCGCTCTGGTCCTCAGGCTTCCGCACTCTGAGCCTGGTCTTACCTTGGCACTCCACTCTGTCTACTCACTCCAGGCTCACCTGTAGTCCCTAGCTGCCTGACCCGTGTCCTCCTGCTCTGCCTTCTGGGGGCCATGTGAGGGGCCATGTGTGTTGATCTCGTGTTGTCGTAGCCCCGCACCCCCAAGCCCATCTGTACCTTGCCAGGGGACCTGACAGAACCCCCAGTTCTACATTATGGGGCAGAATTTCACAGTGTGGTACGGCCCCCTCAGTGACTCCTATCTTATTATTGATGTTTACCTGGATCTCCTGCTTAAGATGGTGTCTGTTAGGTTTCTTTACCTTAAAGTTACTACTTTTCTCTTTGTGCATAATAGTTATTTTTAGGGGAGATACTTTGAAAGCACACAAATATCTACATACTTTTGCCCACTAATTTTAGCATCCCATCAGTGGATCCTGCCTGCAGCCATGATTATGTGGTGTTCTGATGGTGATTTTCTCTCTTCCTCATTCTTTACATTTTTAAGTTGCTATTCTTCAATTCAAAGAAATAGAGGTAAACAATAGAATGGGAAAGACTAGAGATCTCTTCAAGAAAATTAGAGATACCAAGGTTACATTTCATGCAAAGATGGGCACAGTAAAGGACAGAAACAATACATACCTAACAGAGGCAGAAGATATTAAGAAGAGGTGGCAAGAATACACAGGAGAACTGTACAAAAAAGATCCTCACGACCCAGATAACCACGATGATGTGATCACTCACCTAGAGCCAGACATCCTGGAATGCGAAGTCAACTGGGCCTTAGGAAGCATCACTATGAACAAAGCTAGTGGAGGTGATGGAATTCCAGTTGAGCTATTTCAAATGCTAAAAGGTGATGCTGTGAAAGTGCTGCACTCAATATGCCAGCAAATTTGGAAAACTCAGCAGTGGCCACAGGACTGGAAAAGGTCAGTTTTCATTCTAATCCCAAAGAAGGGCAATGCCAAAGAATGTTCAAACTACCACACAATTGCACTCATCTCACACACTAGTAAAGTAATGCTCAAAATTCTCAAAGCCAGGCTTCAACAATACGTGAACCATGAACTTCCAGATGTTCAAGGTGGATTTAGAAAAGGCAGAGGAACCAGAGATCAATTTGCCAACATCCATTGGATCATCGAAAAAGCAAGAGAGTTCCAGAAAAACATCTATTTCTGCTTTATTGACTATGCCAAAGCCTTCGACTGTGTGGATCACAATAAACTGTGGAAAATTCTGAAAGAGATGGGAATACCAGACCACCTGACCTGCCTCTTGAGGAAAATCTGTACGGCAGTTCAGGAAGCAACAGTTAGAACTGGACATGCAACAACAGACTGGTTCCAAATAGGAAAAAGAGTAAGTCAAGGCTGTACATTGTCACCCTGTTTAATTAACTTATATTCAGAGTACATCATTAGAAATGCTGGCTGGATGAAGCACAAGTTGGAATCAAGATTGCCGGGAGAATATCAATAACCTCAGATATGCAGACGACACCACTCTGTATGGCAGAAAGCTGAAGAAGAACAAGAGCCTCTTGATGAAGTAAAGAGGAAGTGAAAAAACTGTCTTTAAAGCTCAACATTCAGAAAAAACGAAAGGAATGATGGCATCCAGGTCCCAGTCACTGCATGGCAATAGATGGGGAAACAATGGAAACAGTGAGAGACTTTATTTTGGGGGGCTCCAAAATCACTGCAGATGGTGACTGCAGCCATAAAATTAAAAGATGCTTGCTCCTTGGAAGAAAAGCTATGACCAACCTAGACAGCATATTAAAAAGCAGAGACATTACTTTGCCAACAAAGGTCCATCCAGTCAAAGCTGTGGTTTTTCCAGTGGTCATGTATGGATGTGAGAGTTGGACTGTACACATGTAAATCTGTGGCTGATTCATGTCAATATATGGCAAAAACCACTACAATATTGTAAAGTAATTAGCCTCCAACTATAAAAATAAATGAAAAAAAAAAAAAAAGGTGAATGCCGAAGAATTGATGCTTTTGAACTGTGGTGTTGGAGAAGATTCTTGAGAGTCCCTTGGACTGCAAGGAGATCCCATCAGTCCATCCTAAATGAAATCAGTCCTGAATATTCATTGGAAGGACTGATGCTGAAGCTGGACCTCCAATACTTTGGCCTCTTGATGCAAAGAACTGACTCACTGGAAAAGACCCTGATGCTGGTAAAGATTGAAGGTGGGAGAAGGGGACGACAGAGGATGATATGGTTGGATGGCATCACCAGCTCAATGAACATGAGTTTGAGTAAGCCCTGGGAGTTGGTGATAGACAGGGAAGCCTGGCTGCAGTCTGTGGGGTTGCAAAGAGTTGGACACAACTGAGCGACTGAACTGAACTGATTCTTCTATAATAACAGTTGTCGCTTCTCTCCAATTTATTTGTATCAGTATGAACTCAAGGATATTTATTTTAATCTTTGGGTTTTAAACCAGCACTCTTCTTATTTGTTCTGATGCTCAAATTGTTCCAGCCTTGGCCATTGGGAACTCTTTTAGGTTAAATCCCATGCCTTTTGAGCAAGTTCCCTCTGTTTTGAAAGGGCATTAATTTACTTTCTGACGTTTTACCAACTGCAGCCTTGGAATCCACTTTCTCCAAGGAGCTGGGATTTCTTGTCTTATAGAATGGTATTTAAAAATAAAAATCTAGATGCAAAGTTGTGTTTTTAGGTCAAAGGATACGGGTGTTATTAATGGCTTGGTATACTTGTCAATAGATTCTTTTTCAATAAGGCTAAACTATACTGCCAACAGCAATCTTCCAGTTTTACTAAATCTTGTTGTCAATCCAAATGAATTATCATTCATTTATTTTTCTCTTCCTTCATCCCTCCCTCCCTTTCTTCTTTCCTTCTCTTTTTTTCTAATATAGTGAGAAAAAAGTACTTTATTAATTTTCCAATTATAAGTAAGTTTGGGTCTTTCATTCAGCCAAAATGTAGAGATTCTGACTACAAACCAGGTACTGTTCTAGGCACTGGGGATATAGTAATGAGTGTGAATAAAATTCCTGTCCACATAGAGCTGGGTTTTTGCAGGACGAAGAGACGATACATAAACTGTTCACTGTGCCTGGTAGAAAATGGAGCAGAAAAGGTGAGGTTCACTCGTGAATAAGTATTTGTGATTTTCAAGTGAGTAGTCAGAGAAAGCTTTGTGAGTGTGAGGTGACCTTTGGTCAAAGACCTGAAAAAGTGAGTTTAAGAGCCAGGTGGGACATTTGGGGAGAGTGTGTTTGGAGGCAAAGTATAAAGGCCCTGAGAGTAGAGTGTGTATCCTCATGTATTTATTTACTAATTCTAGTTGCTCTTTTTGTGTCATTTGCCATTTTTCTTTTGTTACTTGCATGTTTTTCTCATAAAACTGTAGGAATTATTTATATAACTTAAAAAATATCCAATTTATTTGTCTTGTTTGCCGTAAATATTTTTTTGGTATCATTTAAAAATTTTCTTAAGAACCTGTTTTTAATCTGCTGGCCTTTTCACTTGGGCTTCTTTTATTACTTTGAGGTTACAGAAGTAAGCATCTGTCCAAGTTTAGCTAATGATTCAGTTCTATTCCCTTACACTTTCCATTAAATTTTTTTCCCCTGTATTTAATTACTGACCCATGCAATATTTATTTGGTGTATGGTATGAAGTGTTAAGTTGTTCTTCCCCCACCCAATTGCTGACTAATTGTCCCAGTACCATTTATTAACAAATTTGTGAAGCACCCTTTATTATATGTTCATATACAAACTATTTCTAGATTATCTCTTTTTCCCCTTCATGATTGATTCTTGTATGAATACCAGTATCTTTAAAAACAATTTAAACTATATATTTAATCATCTGATATAGGTCTTCACATTATTCTTCCTTTTCAGAATTTCTTTTGTGTTCTCTATTTTTCATTCCAAATGAAATTTTAAATCCTTTTATCAAACACCAGAAATGTATATTGAAATTTTGATAGAAATCATAAATTATATAAATTAAATGTAAACTATTAACATCTTAATAACACATAATCTTCCTATTCAAGTATATGGGATTCTGCTCCATTTATTCAATTTTTCTTTTACAACAGTCAGTAGTTTCGTGAACTTTCTCATACTAAGACTTTCTCCTTACCTGGAATGGACACCTTGTTCTCCAGCTGTCAAGTTCTAAAGATTTGCTCCTTCTGGGTTAGGAGAAGGCTTCAGGGTGGCTAAGAAATCTCATTTGAGGTAGAGCCACACTAGTTTGCCAGCTGGTGGGCTTTGGCCGAGTGACTTTAATAGTTCTCAAAGTGTGGTACCATGCTAGCAGCATCAGCAACACTCAGGAAGTGTTACAAATGCAAATTCTTGGGCCCCTGGGAGCCCTACTGAATAAGACAGTCTGGGGTGGGGCCCAGCCGTGTTTGACAAGCTCTCTCGATGATAACTGCTGAATACTGAAGTTTAAGAAATAATACTTTTTTTTAATTAAAAAAAATTTTTTTTTATTTGGCTGCACCCGGTCTTAGTTGCAGTACACAAGATCTTCCATCTTCACTGGGGCACGCAGGATCTTTAGTTGGGGCACGTAGTCTTAGTTGTGGCATGTGGGAATCTAGTTCCCTGACCAGGGATCAAACCCAGGCCCCATGCATTGGGTGCTCAGAGTATTAGCCACTGGGCCACCAGGGAAGTCCCTGAGGAATACTGCTTTAAAGCCATGACTCTTAATCTTGGCTGCACAGTACAGCCATCTAAGGAGCTTCTCAAAAATACTGTGGTGAAGTCATTGCTCCCACCCCACCCCCATGCTGATTGAATTGGCCTGGAGTGGAACCAGCTGCAGGGTTCTTCTAACCTCCTGCTGGTGACTCCAGCTGGAAGCTGAGGACCACAGCTCTAAACTCCCGTTCACATATAAAGTGGGAAAAGTGGTACTTCATAGCGTGGCTGTAAGAATTAAGTGATATTGCTTAAGGAGCTAAGCATAGTACTTGCTGTGCTGTGCTCAGTCGTGTCCGACCCTGCGACCCCATGGGCTGTAGCCCACCAGACTTCTCTGCCCATGTGACTTTCCAGGCAAGAATGCTGGAGTGAGTTGCCAAGTCCTTCTCCAGGGGATCTGCCCAGGAATTGAACCCGTATCTCCTGCTTTGGCAGGTGGATTCTTTACCACTGAGCCGCCTGGCAAGCCCAAGCACAGTGCTCAGCAAATGCTAAAACACCGGCCAAATGGTAGTTATTGTTACGGTAATCCTCAGATTTAGCAGATCTGTGCTACGCTGTCATGTCACAAAAGGTACAGGCTTTGGAGTCAGGTGGCTTGGACTTAACCTTCAGTCTAAGACATTTGGAGCTGTGTGATTTTTAGCAAAAGACCTAAGCCTCAGTTTCTGCATCTGTAAAAGGGGGGATACTTATGATATGGGAATTAAATAAAATCAGGCTTACAAAGCACAATCCCTGGCATCTGATAAATGCTCTAAAAACATTGACATTACTTGCAATCATGGTTGTCACTGCTTGTAAAGTTCCTGATAGTTCAAACCACATTGATCTCTCAAAACGTTTCAAGTTCAGCATACATTTTTACTGGTTTTCCAGTTATCTCCACATCCAGGGCTTTACTATTTGTTTCCTTGTTTCATCTAAGTCTTCTTGAATGTATTGCTGTTTGTTTTGGTGATTTTCTCTCATGTATATATAATTTTAAATATATAAAAAATATTAATATATGTATATATATTTAGTGTATATATATATATATATATATATATATATATATACACATATAATTTTTTTAAAAGAAATGCTTCCTTTTGAACTCATAAATGAGTACTTAAGAAGGACCATGAAGTCAGGATTGGCAGGTTGAAAGACATTTCCCTCTGCCTTTTGCTCTTTAAGTTTGTTCCTGTCTCTCATTCTCTAAACTTTGAGACTTAAAAGCTTTGGGAGAAGTGTGTGAGGAAAGAGGAAAAAGGTGAAGAGGGTGGGGTTTTATTTTTTTTAAACTTTTTATTTTATATTGGAGTATAGCCGATTAAAAATGTTGTGATAGTTTCAAGGGGACAGAAAAGGGACTCAGCCATACACATACATGTATCCATTTGAGGGTGGAATTTTAAATTCTGACTTTTTTTGTGGGAGGAGCTTCATAAATAAAAGCATTATGATGTTTGTGTGTGCTTTAAAAAAAAAAGTTACTGGAACCCATGATTACAGAAACAGTAAGATGCATCTCACACCTTCTTCCTGAACCTGCCATGCTGCTTATAAATGTAGAGAACTCATATTTTTAGCAGGTATTTATCGACATTGCCTTGGAAAAACCTGCTAGTAAGTCAGAAGCAATTCTCATTAGTCATACAAATAGCTGTCTGTAAAAATATTTGACTAACCTTTTATAGTATACCTAGTCCTTTTCACAAATGTTTTCATTAATCCCATGAAGTACTATCATGATTTTACAGAGGTAGAAAGTCTCGGAGGTGGTAAGGGACCTAATGTCTCCTAGCTGGAGACACAAAGCCATGAGTTTTGAATCATGGGTTTCAGAAACCCACTTTTTACTAAGCCATTCAAGGGTGAAATCCTCCATGCACATGAAACACTAGAGGGAAAACAAATAGTTTTGGTTCTGACCAGAGAAATTAAACCATCTGGCTAGCCAAAACCCAAAAAGGTATTTTTTCTAGTTGCAGTTAGCTCTTAACTGCTGGTCGCTGGTGTCCTGAAATGTGTTGATTCCAGGGAATTGAGAATTGACTCTTCCCTCTCATCTTTTACTTTCCGTCTGGTCCACCGTTCAGTACAGATTGTTTTGAGCTGCAAAATGTTTGCTTATTGGTTGGTTTTAGGGTGCAGCTCATGTACAAATGCATTTTAGCTTTAGTTCTCATTTTCAGCATGGAGCAGTGCCACACTAACCTGCTGAGTTGTCTACAGCTTTCCTGTCAAGTAGTGCGAAGGCTCCTTGGAGGCTCAGGGACCATCAGCGCAGCAACACACGGATCCTTGGCTTGTTTTCTGACTCAGGGGAGCTGTCGACATCTAATGCAGTCACTGTCTTTAAGTATCAAGCTAATGCTCCTAAGTTCCTCTTACAGTCTTTCCCGCAAAAGGTGGTGATGGGGTGATGCAGAACATCCATTTAGCTACACTGGGTTCAGGCTGCAAGCCTGTTTCTCAGCCCAGCATCCTGGAGCCCATCTAACGGCAGGCTCCTCTGCACTGGCCAAGAGTAACAATGTATCTTCACTTTGAGTCCCCAGGATCTGGTCAATACTTTACAACACACACGTTCATTCACACGATCCTAGGGACTAAGGCTATTCGTCTGTGTCCTCTACAATTAGCATGTGCCAGGTGCTCAGGAAAGTTCTAACCGAATGGATTCTCAGATTTCTGCTGAAATTCATGTCTATCAGATGGAATTATCCATTTTTAGGTATTTCTTATTTTTATCAACTGTAATATAGGCCCTAGCCATACCATCTGGATAAGTATCTTTAAAAATACCATGTATCTAAACATATGGAGCAAGATTCCTACTAGTTCAGGAATTACTCACAGGGCAGTTACTGCCAACACTGCCAGTGTTGCAGGGAAAGAAAATCACAGCTAGAGCAGTGGCTGCTGGTGCCTTGCCAGTGGGGAGCAGGGGTTAAAGGCGCTTTATTTTCCACAATAATCTGCATACAGTTAGTGCTTCTGTACTGTACACTTAAAAACAGTCAGGATTTAACTTTTATGATTTTGCCACAGTAAAAATAAAGTATTTAAAAAATTTCCTAGACAGTGCTAGAGATCTTTAGAATACTTGGGGGAAAAAAAAAAATCAGAAGCCCTTGCATCTCATTGGAAACTCATTGCTAGTATACAATAAAAAGTTAATCTGGTTAACTATATACAAGTAAATCTGGTTAAGTCCAAGCTCTTTCAAAGAACTTGCAAAACCCTTCCCAGTCGGGCTTTTGTTTCAACTAAAGTCACACTAGTTCCTGTCTCTTCAGTTCCTCAAACTGGACCATTTCCTTTTACCTTCTGGCTTTGCCAGTGGATGTTCTCTATGCCTCTAATGCTTTTCCACCATTTTTATTCTGCCCCACCCTAATTTACTCTTCAGAGCTCTTTAGGGAGGCCTTCTTTAAACTACTTAACGAAGTTTTGGCCTCTTGCTATCCCTCTGGATCAACCCATCGATCCATCCACATTCTCACAGAAGTCTGTCTGGATTTTTCCTTTGTAGCATATAATACAGTTGTATATGTGTAACTATGTAATATCAGTCTCTCCCACAGGACTGCAAGTTCCATGAGGTAGGGACTGTTTCCTGCAAATGACTGTATTACCAGGGCCCTGGCAGCTTGTATAAAGCAGGTATTCAGTACTCTCCTACCAGGCACAGCCTTTTATCCCACAAACTTATCTTACAGATATTCTCAAAGGAGCAGGCAGAGAGGAACATAAAGTTTGTGAGCTTGGTGGTGGAGACAGTGGTTGAACAGCCGCAGAGATGATAGGAATGGTTTAGGTGGGGAGGCAAGAAAGGAGTAATGAGGACATTCATTTAATGAGTTTCCCCTCCACTCCTCCAACACCCCATCCCCTCCCAAACCAGTCATTCAACAATAAATAATCATGCGTTCCATTTCTTTGGGGAATAAGGTAAACCTCAGATTACAGAACCAAGGCAGATAATTTTGCATAATTAGAATGAAACCAGTCACAATTCAACTGGGTTAGATTTCAACACGGACGTGATGGTATTCCTCCAAACAGTCTTCAACCTGGGAAGCTGACACTCCTCCAGGATGTGGATGGACCGTAAATATACTTCCTCCTGCTTTCAGCCGCTGAGAGAGAAGTCCTCCCCTGACGGACCAGCACTATTTCTTTTTCGCTGCTCTTTTCCCTTCTCCTTTCCTTGGCTTCTCCTTTCCACGAAGCTTCTTTAGACGCAGCTGCTCATCCTTGAAGTCCTGATGTTCGTCTCTGAAAGGAGAAAGGAAAAAATAATTAGCCAGTATTTTTACCCAGACTGGAAAAGTACACCTGTCTAGAATGTTCCCTTAGGTGGTTCTGGTCATAAAACTCTGACTTCTACAGCTTAGTGAACAGAAAGGACAGGGAGCCCCTGATGTACAGACAGGCTGTGTTCCCAGAGCTGCCTTCTAAGTCAGTTTCCCCTCACAGAAGCAAGGTCACAAACAGCAGTTAATTGCCAGCCCATCCGTGTAAACCGATATAAGTAGGATTCAACACTAATAACTGCCCCATTGACGGGGGCAGAAAGTGGGTATAAGCTTCAGGAGCCACACGAGACCCTGGGAGGCCCAGGGATCAGCACCTAAGCGGGTAGGTGTGGAGGAAGCTGCCTGGATGACAGTGGATGAGTCACAAAAGGCTGCTGGGGAGTCTCCGGCAGAAGGAAGCTGGGTCAGCAGAGAGCAACTCTACAGACAGGGCCTCGAGGGATCAAGGCGGCCAGGGCTGTTTGTACATACAAATGGGGTGTAAGCTGAAGACTGCCTGTACTGTATAAAAATGTCTGCATTTCACAATCAAACATGGTCATTCCTTAGTATCCTTGGAGGACTGGCTCTAGGAGCCCCCCACCAAGAGATACCAAAATCTACTGGTGCTCAAGTCCCTTATATAGCATAGCATTAGCATATAATCTATACACATCCTCCTGTATATTTTAAATCATCTACTTATAAGACTTAATAATGTAAATATTATATATAAAGAGTTGCCAGTGCACAGCAAATTCAAGGTTTGTTTTTTGGAACTTTCTGGAATTTTTTTTTTTTCCCCGAATATTTTCAGTCTGTGGTTGGTTGAATCTACAGGTAGCTAACCTGTGGATAGGAGGGCCTAAAACAGTATAGTGTTTCAATATGTAAGCTCTGGAACCCATGTGACCCTGGGTTCAAGTCACAGCTCCACCCTCTAGTAGCTGTGTGACCTTGGGTGAGGATCCTTCCCTCTCTGCACCTTGGACTCCTCACCTATACAAGTGTGGATAGTGGTAAACTAATTAAATGTAAGAGAGCGGTTTCCTGGGCCCAATTTTAACTCCTGATGCTGTTTTTTTAGGGTTTCCCTGGTAGCTCAGCTGGTAACGAATCCAATGCAGGAGACCCTGGTTCGATTTCTGGGTTGGGAAGATCCCCTGGAGAAGGGCATGGCAACCCACTCCAGTATTCTTGCCTGGAGAACCCCCATGGACAGAGGAGCCTGGTGGGCTACAGTCCACAGGTCGCAGAGTCGGACATGACTGAGCGACTAAGCACACACAGCACAGATGCTTTTTACTTTTTTTATTCTTTAATTTTTGGCTGTGCCGTGTGGCTTGTGGGATCTTAGTTCCCCAGTCAGAGACTGAACCCCAGCCCTTGGCAGTGAAAGCTCAGAGTCTTAACCGCTGGACCACCAAGGAGTTCCTCCAGTTTAGCTACAACAGACCTCTCTGGGATTAGCTATGTGCTGTGCTTTGCTTAGTCGCTCAGTTGTGTTCCACACTTTGCCATCTGATGGACTGTAGCCGGACAGGCTCCTCTCTCCACTGGGATTCTCCAGGCAAGAATGCTGGAGTGGGTTGCCATGCCCTCCTCAGGATTAGCTATGATTGCCCCCAAGTAAGTCACTCTCAAAAAAGCAGCCAGAATGATTCTACTGAGACGTAAGTCAGATCATGTCACTCCTCTGTCCACAGCCTGGCAAATCGTTCTCTGCTTTCTCAGCCCCCTTCACAACCTGCCTCCTGTCCCAAGGCTTTCCCTTCAGCCTGTGAGGCTCCTGGAACAGATGAGGCGTATTCCGCAAGGCCTCTGCTCTGCTTTGGTCTCTGCCTTGAAAGCTCTTCCTTGGGTCCCCCCGGCTCACTCTCCACCCTCAAGTCTCTGTGGAAACCTTGTCTTCTCAGTGAGGCTACCCTGACCGTTCTGTTTAATACTGTGATCCATCCTCGCCCTGCCCACTGAGGGACCAGTCAGCACTCTTGAGCCCGCTCAGCTGGCTCTACTGTTTTTTCCCCCTGCATCACATTCAACTTTGTAACATACCACGTAATTTACTTATGATGTTTTTTCCTCTCTTCTTCCCTCCCGTCAATCATTTCTGACAACCCCCCAGCCAGAAAGAAAACTCCAAAGGCAGAAAGGCAGGGGTCTTCGTGGATGAACCGCCCGAGCACCTGCTTGATGGAATGAGTCACGGTTTTTGAGACCCTGATTGCCTCCCCATTTTGTAGGTCTTTGTAAGATTTTCTTTACTGAAGTTTGTCTGCTTTCATCCTGCCTGACTCCCCAGGAGGCCTTGCGTTAGAGGCACCATTTACCGTAACTAGTGACTACATACGTGAAAATAATTGTGCTTCTCCATGGATAACTAAAGCCAAGTGTTTTTCCTCTGTCCCCAAAGAGAGCTGAGGCTTTATTTTTCAAACAAATGGGGAGCAGCAGCAAAAAAGTAAATTAAAATAACTGAAGGTAATTTTGGTATGGGTTATGATTTTCTACTCAGGACATGTATCTTTCAATATTTTATTTGGTGTAAGAATAAAATTAGTTTTTATTTTTTGAGCCAAGACTTTAGGGAGATAATCCCAAAAGCAATTCCAGAAATTCAAAATACATCATGGATTATCATCTCTAGTGATATATTAACTAAGCAAATCTATTTTGTTCATAGAACATTTCCCTTGTGCCCATCTTAAATGCCTGCATATGGAAGGTACTTAAAAAAAAAAAAATCTGTTGGGTAAATGAATGTACCAATCTCTAGTTATTTGGAATGAACTGTTAATCTTATTATATTAGAGCAAACAGTCCCAAATTAATTTTTGTAACATCGCCTTAAGACAATTAAAACATGTTAAAAAAAAAGAAGTAGGCATTTAACTTCATACAATTATGTACTGCTTAAATTCTTGTATAATGAGCATGTATTCGTTTGGTAATTAAGACATTTTTTATCTTTATTTTTTTTTAAGACATTTTTTAAAAGAAAAATGATCACAGGGGTATTTGATCTTTTTTCTTTCTAGAGCAGCATATTATCTTAAGCGCCCACTTCCTACACATGCACAAACATACAAATGCACGGTGGAAAGAGCCTGCTACTCTTACTATTACATATTATTATCCTATTATAATATTAATTACCTATTATCCATAGGGGTAAACTTCAGCTTTAGTATACCAAAAAGGGTGCCAATTAAAAATGCCCAAAGAGGGTGCAAGGAAATAAGAAATCCAACAAAACTGCCAACAGGAAAGAAAGGAGGCTCCCCCTCACCAGTCAGGAAGCAGGTCGGCTGTGCCTTTTTCATCTGACCAACGGGATCTGCTCAGTGTGTGGACCTGTTTCCTCTGCATCCATTGAGCGCTCTTAGATTAACGACTAATTCAAGGTCCCTCTATAGCTCAGTATCTAGTCAATGGTAGTCACATCTTAGACATAATTAATGTAAGTCTTCTAGTGACTGCATGTTTCTTTTTCCTTTTTCTTAGTATACTCATTATGGATATTTTGAAAGCTTTCCCCTGCCACAACTGTACCTTTTGAACTACCTGGGCACTATTATAAGAACCAAAAAACTATAAAAGTAGAAAGGCTAAATTTTTCCCTTTCTGATCTATTAAACAAACCTCCTATAGGTTACTCTTTGTGGTTTTTTTTTTTTTTTTGGTCATTACCTGTAGAGGCCAAGAAAACGTAGTATCCCCATGAGTGCAAAGTAAGTGTTGTGATTTGGATACCAGTCATAAGTCTCCTTTCTCTTGGCCAAAGGCTGCTCACTGAACAGCTTCACCACTTTCATGGATTTGGAATCAGTAGGCCTGGCAACCTCACCAAACAGCCGGGCACTCAGACGACTCATGCGCAAGGCATATTCTGAAAGTGAAGACATTTCTTGAGCAGCAAGGAACAAGAGGCCCTATAGAAAAATGAGAACACAAACAGTTCATGTTAAGAAATTCCCAGATTATCTAAGGAATACTTTACAAAGTGAAAACACAGCGAGCCACCCATGACTTAGTTCATGTTGGCAGGACATGCCTTGGGGTTGAGAAATATCCACAGTTCGAGTGGTTATTTCCTTTGCATGCTTTCCGCTCGCATCTTTTACGTTTGGTGTTCGCAGATGATTATTCCTGTGCTGTAATGCCCTTTTTACAATGAACGGTTTTGTGATTTAATAGGTTATTTACTGATAGTCAGCTTACCTATTTGTAGGCTAGATGAGGACAGGGAAACAAGTTATTCAGCCACAGCATCTGTTATTATACCTTCAGAAAACATCGACCTCAGCACTCTGCAGAATAAACATGCTGACTGCTTGCCATCTAAAGGTTTAATCATGGTGGAGAAATAATTATGCTGTTGTCTTTATTATCAGCCCTTTGAACACTGTTCTCCTCAAGGGCTCCAGATGGCTCTGAGAATGGCTAATGAATTATGAGGTCATTTAGCCTCTAGGTTGCTGGATTGGATTCTGCCTAGAGACTGAGAGCCAGTTGGGAAAAACAGAGATAGTAGTCTTATAGGAACTAACTCGACGGCTCAAAAGATTCATTTTATTCCTGAATAAAAGGTATTTATGAGTTGTGATGTGACGTGTCTTATCTTCCATCTTATATATTCTGTTTCAATGAAAACTTGCTAAATTCCTATTAGCTGAAAACAGTAACTTTTTCTTTGGAGGCATAAAATGGTGAAATAGTGTAAGAATGATATCTGCAATATGCAGAAATTACAGGTAATATATATTGAAGATTATATAAGTGATACACTAAAAATCAAGACTGTTCACCAGTATTATACCAATATTTTGTAACTATAAATGGAATATTACCTTTAAAAATTGTGCATCACTATAGGGTATATCTGTAACATATAATATTGTACATCAGCTATAATTCAATTAGAAAAGCAGTAGAGAGTTTCTTATATTAGAAAAAAGAATGATGCTAGTAGACTAACTCTCATTCCATTTTAGTTCAAACATAAGGGTAACTGTCAGCAGAGTATACTAATTTACATAAACTTTTGTAGGGACATGAGAGTTTTGTTAACTAAGACAGTATCCTGCAGTTCATCGAGGATGAAAAGGAGCTGACCTCTGAATAGAAAAAAAGGCATCAACCTATCTTGAAAAACCAATCGAAGAAATATATTTAAAAAAAAACTCTCCTAAACAGGAATGCTGCCAAGTAAATTTCAAAATTGCTCTGGCAATTTAAATACCCAGTATTTAAAGAACTTTTCATGTCCATTCCAAGATCCACTGAAAGAGTCTAAAGGATGACCTGAAACCAACTTCAGGTCAATCTCTAACCAGTTACCTTCCGAAAACCAACCAAGCAATCTTGGGCCAACAGTGCCACCTGAAGGCCAGCAATGGGAGAACGGTCAGGTCCAAGGTCTCCCCCCTCCATCTCCCCTCCAAACCGGGATCTGTGCAAGCCTTACTCCTCTCAGCACTCTCTGTTCCAGGATTCCCTTCTTTCCCAACTCTTGCTCCACTGTGGATGGGGATGGATTGGGGTTGTTAGGGCTAGGTTTATAATTTCATCAATGAGAAAGTCACTAACAGTGTAACATATAAAGAGAACATAATAATGTATCAGGTTTTGCACATTACCAGAAGTTACCTTCAAAAGCTACAAAAAGTTTCTTTGCATGCATTATCTTTTCTCTTCCCTCCACCCTTCAGTTCAGTTCAGTCGCTCAGTCGTGTCCGACTCTGCGACCCCAAGAACCACAGCACGCCAGGCCTCCCTGTCCATCACCAACTCCTGGAGTTCACCCAAAATTGGGTGAACAGTTACCTATTGTCTCTAAGTATGAGTTTCCCTTTCAGAAAACAAAGCTTGCAGGACTGTGTGAGAAATAAGACAGTGGCACTGAATAAATGGCAAACTAAAAAAAGCAAAAACCTAAACGTGCTTGGTATTCATACGTTCTGTATACAGACACATTTGTTTGTTCCTTGTCCTCATTTAATCATGCACAAAAGGAGATGCACACCCCATGCAGCTGAACCTGTGCCTCCCTGGAACGGTATCCTCACTTACAAACACTGACACCCAGGGAAACACAGGGGAGGGGACCACATCTTGGGAATAAGGAAGAAGGGACTCACCAGGACTGTGGTCACTGAAAGCATCACAGGATGCTCACTCATCTCCGTGCCAACCTTGGAAGGCAGCAAAGTACTGGGACACATGGCTCATGGATAGTAAGGTCTCATTAGAATCCAATGGAGGGCTTCCCTAGTAGTCCAGTGGTTAAGAATCTGCATGCCAATGCAGGGTTTGATCCCTGGTCTGGGAAGATTCCATGTGCCATGGGGCAGCTAAGCCCATGTGCTGCAATTGGTGATCCCGCGCACTAGAGCCTGTGCTCTGCATCAGAAGCCCGAGCACTGCTACTAGAGGAAAGTCCACGTGCAGCGATGAAGAACCAGTGCAGCAACACGAGTAAATACATAGAAAGATTTGTTAAAACAAAAAGAAGAATCCTATGGAAATGGTCCTGTCACAAACTCCAAGTCCTAGAACTTTTCTGATGGAGAAAGAGAATGTCTTTCCAAACCTGAAACATTAGAAGCACTTGCTAAATAGAAGCAAATAAAATGGCTGTAACAATTACCAGTTACTGCTTTGTAGCCTCTTACAGAGCACAGACCTGTATGTTCCTGATGAAGGATGGCATAGGTGCTAGGTAATCCTTTCTTTCATATAGACTAAATCAGCTCAAAAGTTCTGTTGTCCATAAATACTGGTCCTGAGACTGGCAAACTGCCGCTCTTTACTAGCTTTGATTTCTTTTTTTTTTAAGATTGGGAAAGCCTTACCTAGGACTTTTCAGGATCCTCTATGTCCCTTTACAGAAACTGTCAACTTTATCTTAAACACAAACAAGCAAACAAGAACATGATTACTGTGTGAAAGACATTAAGGTAAAAGGCAAGAAAATTAGATTTTTATTCACACGAGGCTACTTAAAATATCAAATTTTCTTTAAATGTGAACCAAATAAAACAGTATCATGAAGAAAAATTACCTGGATTGAAAATGCTAAGTAAAAACGAATTACCGAAATGTGCTGGAGCAAGACTTGTTAAGCTCACAGAAGAAAATGTGAGCTTTTTGCTTTAGCATATTTTTGCTTTAGCATATAAGGGTAAGTTTCCGTATCTTCCTGATAGGTCTGATGCAGTAAAAAGATCAGGTCTGTACAGTAACTGGCTTTGGATTATGTTTGCCTTTTTTCTTTGAAAAGTGTGGATGATGTGCAAGAGTTCTTCTGATCCGTAGTCAGACGCGTTATCCATTGCGCCACGGGCCCCCTGCTGTGCAAGAGTTCTTAATCTGGGTATTCCTCAGTGTGGTGAATCTCCGGGAGCTGTATTTAGAAGCATATGATGAATGTGTATGTGTGTAAATTCTGCTGCAGAGGCAGGCTTCTTAAAAACCACTGGTTAGTGGACAGCGCCAGCTTTGGAGTACAAAGGCTGGCTGGAATTTTGCCTTTGCACTTTAATGGTCTTATCGTGTTTGTAGTAGTATGTGTTCTTTGCTTTCCTTTTCTCATCTACTACAGGACAGTTATACTATCTCACTGCCTTGCCAGGGTGACAGGCAAAAGTCATGGCACAATGAGTGCCTTAATAGTCATCAGGCAAGGAAGTCGCACTGTGCACACGTGTTTCACGCACACACAAAACCAATCTAGACACAACGCTTTATTATTTTTAAAGCTTGGTTGCTGATTATTTTACTGGGTCTCAGAGACATGAACGGCTCTGAATGTAGGCCAAGCTTTACTCATTTCAACAAGAACATCCCCAACCCCCTCCAACTGCCTGGATCACACCTCCCTCCTGTGATGGAAGCACCAGTGTCAAGCTGGGCTTTTCGCTAATATATTTAAGCTGATACAACTTATCTGCATTACCCCCGACTTCCACACACCTAAGGCCGACTGATGAGCATAGAAACCGAGACTTGAATGCTGCCTGATCAGAATAATTGGGCCGGAGAGGAAACTACGCTAGGGCCCTTCGTTTGGTAAATTCACCAAGTCAAGCAGGAGAAGGCCAAGTTGTTTAGATGATACCTGTTAAATCTCCGAGATGGTTAATGAAATAGACTTGTCCTATTCTTGGCGACTCTACAAGGTTGGAGACCCCCGCTCGGTCTCTAAAGCCATCGCCCACAACTCACTACAGAGCCCCGCTAAAAGTCACACACGGCCTTACCTACTCGTGACCTTCTCTCCTGTGAGCCCTTTTCCCGGAAGGCCAGCCCTCAGCCCGCCCCCAAGCGCCCGCCTGAGACGCCAGCGGAGAGCAGTAGAGAAACGGAAGCGTGGTGGCTAGAGAGGAGTCTTAGGGAAAGACCCGGAACTCTTAATGTCGTACCTGGCGCCTGCGCAGTGAGAACAGCGCCTCCAGGTGTGCGGAGGACTGACGAGGACGCAGGTTCAGGTGCGAGAGGCCTGGTTTTCATGGACTGTCCTGCAGGGTTCGCTAATTGTATTTTGTTGGAAATGGCTCTAGCGCGGATCTCCCAACCTCTGAAGTAGTGTTTATGCGAGTTCGTTGTCGGGGAGAATGAAATGCGTTTTTTCTTTTCCTCCTTCCGCTTTGTTTGTGTGTATTTTCTTTCTCTTTTCATCCAGCTTAGGCCTTGACGTGCTCCAAGCGCACTGCTTGACTTTAGGGGCTGAGGAATCTTCTGACTCACCAGGAGTGCCATTCCCCTCCCTCCGGGAGGCTCTTCTTCATATCCCTTTGCTGGGTTAGGGGCGCTGTTTGGAGCACTCTCTCTCTTTCCACCCAATGCCCTGAATCTTCTTCAGAGTAGACGCGGTGTCTGTCTGACTCCTCAGTGGTTATCTAGACCCTCTTGGCAGTATTTCACTCCGTGAGAGATCTGCTTTCAAGCAAGCCACATAGGCATTGAATTGAAGCATTTGTTGAATGTTTGATAGTTCAACTGAAAACACTACTTATTTTCTGAGCATTATTCAAGGCCTGTCATAAATACTCTAAAAATGTACCCTGGGAAAATGCAAATCAACAGCGTGCTATATACCTAGACACCCTCTTCCCTTCTACAGAACTTTGTATTATTAACTTAGGTTTTGACTTCTTATCAATATGTGCTTTACAGTTTGTTTCTATCAGGTTAAGTTTTGACATATTATCAACCTATGATAACAAGTAGCCTTGTTAACTTGGGTCTGGCTTAAGAAGTTGTCACAGGGTGTAAAAGTATAGCACGTATAACTCAGTCCAAAAAATATACTGGGTGGGAATTTCACCTTGTCTTGACTTGTTGGCTTCCCCTGAATATTGGCTGTTAGAAAGTTTAAAACCAAATTTGCAATGGACTCATGGCAAGAGCTATTATGTGTGTATTTCCATAAACAGATATAAATCTTGTTGGCTCTGTTTTGTGTGTCTTCGATTTTCCCTTTTTGGGGGCCTATTTATTAGTTGTGTTAATCAGAATGTTTTGTGAATCTCTGTCAGCTATCAAAATTTTTTCTTAAAACGTAACAAGGCTTACAGGTGGCTGTGTACTCTGGGGCACTTTACACTATGACTCCTATTAAGTCAATTTCATAGGGATCATACTATTTTCTAGAGCCTACTGTAACGAAATACCACAAGTTGGTGGCTTCAAACACCAGAACTTTATTCTCTCACAGTTCTGGAGACCAGAAATCCAAAATCAGTACCCTCGAGACAAAACCAAGATGTTGGCAAGGCTGTGCTCCTTCCTGAGGCTCTGGAATAGAATCATTTCTTTGACTCTTCCAGCTTCTGGTGGTTGCTGGCATTCATTGACTTATGGCCACATCATTCCAGTCTTCAAGGCCAGAATCTTCAAATAGCTCTCTGCTTCCTCTTTATATCACCTTCTTCTTGATGTGTATCAGACCTCCTACTGCCTTCCTCTTAGAGGGATTATGTGTAATTGCATTTAGGGCCCACTTGATAACCCAGGATAATCTCCCCATCTCAAGATTCTTAATTTATTCACATCTGCAAGGGTCCCTTTCCCATATATAGTGGGATTCACACCTTCTAGGGATTAGGACTGGCAACCTCAGGGGGATATTTTCCTGTCTACCACAGAGTTAGAAACAGGAAGTCTATGATACTGACTTGTAGAATCTGTTACTGACCAAAGGGGAAGTTTAAATATTAGGGTGGGCAAACTAATGGAACAGAATAAAATTTAACCTCCTGTGGACATTAACTTCCAGACCTTTGCTTACCCACTTGTACGTCCAAGCTAAAGCCTCCTTAAAGACACTTGTTACAGGTAGAAATTGCCTTATGTATTTCTCTTTTCTGAAACCCAACGTTTTAAAATTGTGGGTTATGAATCACTAGTTGGTTGTGAAATCAATTTAGTGAGTCATGAGCAGCATTAAAAGATGTTGGAGTAGGAACTATCAGAGTTCCTACTACGAACTAGCATCGCATGTAGTAAGGGTAATTATTGTTTCATGAAACAATATGTATGTGTGTATTGGATCATGATATAAATATACTGCTTACTCTAGGCTTGTAGAAGGCATTTGCTGTAGGCAAATTCACTATTCATCATCCTCTATGGCAAGTGTTCCTTGTTGTTGCAGCCGGAATTAAAGTTGACATCAATTGAAGTTCTTATTGTGTGAAATAGTCCATGGGGCAGGTGGATACCTACTCCCTCAAGTATAAGTTAATTTACAGAGCCTTATTTCTATAAGTGTTCTTCCCCAGTGTTGGGTAGGTTCTTTTATCTTATTTCTACATTTATAATAGTTCTTTTCTCAATTTACAGAAGAAAGATACATTCCTTACCCAGGGTGTAAAACCCTCCAGTATGACAAGCAAAAGTATTCAAGATGTTTGGGGAGAAGCTTCTTTTTCCCCCTGATCATTATTTGTATTTATTAAAAACTTTTAGTTTTGTATTGAGGTATAGCTTATTAACAATGTTTTGTGGAAGTTTCAGCTGAACAGTGAAGGAACTCAGCCATCCATATACACGTATCCATTCTCCCCCAAACCCCCCTTCCCATCCATGCTGGCATATAACATTGAGTCCACGTGCTATATGATAGGTCCTTGCTGGTTATCTGTTTTGAACATAACAGTGTGTACATGACCTTCCCAAACTCCCTAACTATCCCTTTCCCCTGGCAACCATAAGTTCATTTTCTAAGTCTATGAGTCTCTTTCCATTTTGTAAGTTAAGTTCCTTTGTATAATTTCTTTTTAGGTTCCACACAGAAGGGATATCATACGATATTTCTCCTTCTTTGTCTGACTTCACTCAGTATGACACTCTCTAGATCCATCCTTATTGCTGCAAATGACATTATTTCATTCTTTTTAATGGCTGAGTGATATTCCATTGTATATATGTGCAACATCTTTTTCTATTCCCCTGTTGATGGGCATTTAGGTTGCTTCCGTGTCTTGGCTATTGCACACAGTGCAGCAGTGAGCATTGGGGTACATGTATTCTTTTAGATCATGTTTTTCTCTGGATATATTCCTGGGAGTGGGATTGCAGGGTCATATGGCAGCTCTATTTTTAATTTTTTTAAGGGACTTCCATACTGTTCTCCATAGTGGCTATACCATTCCTACCAACAGTGTAGAAGGGTTCCCTTTGGGAGAAGCTTTCTTTAATAATCAGTCAAGATAATGTAAATCTTTCTTAGGCTTCCGTCTTTTCCCATCTTACATATATTCCAGATAAGGGTGAAGTAAACTCTTAGATATGGCAGTTGGATATTCATTGTGACTTTCTGAAATCAGATAGACTGTGTGAGTGTGAATGGTGGGAGTGATAGTAATTTTCCTTTAATCATCACATCTCTTTTATCTTCTGTGGTTAAGAAGTGTATTGTTATTGAAGGAGAGTCTGGCAAGAGCAGAGCAAAACTGGCATTGAAGAAAATATTGAGCCCTAATTTTTTTTCGTGTATATAAACATAAGCAAAACATTTTTTTCAGCTAGTCTCAATGCTTATTTGTAGGATGTGTTGTTATCTGGAAAGGAAAGTGACTTTGAACAACTGAAGGAGTGAAGGTTAGTGACACTGATTCTTTACCCAGGGATTGAACCCAGGTCTCCTGCATTGCAGGCGGACTTTTTACCAGCTGAGCCACGGGGGAAGCCCAAGAATACTGGAGTGGGTAGCCTATCCCTTCTCCAGCTGATCTTCCAGACCCAGGTCTCCTGCATTGCAGGCAGATTTTTGTTTACCAACTGAGCTATCAGTGAAGCCCTCTTCTAAATATAAAATGAATTATTTAAAGAGATTTTCATATTTTTTTCATAGAATAATCTGCAAAAAGATCATGCATAATTTTATTTGCTTATTCTTTTAAGCACTTTTGGTACCACCTAAAATCATTTTGTGTATACCCATCAGTGCCTTAATTTTATTTTAGATTTGGCATGTGTTGTTCAATGAAATTTAAAACATATTGTGAAAATCACAGATCACCAAATAGTTCCTGTTCCCTCTCTTTCCAGGCATAAGATTGTAGTTCGTTTCATGCCAGTTCTTGGAGTTGGGTAAGGCCATGTGACTACCTATAGCCGGTGGGTTATAAACAGAAGTGAAGTGTTGCCTTTACCCATATGAAACTCTCTGGAGCTCTCCTTTCCCTCTGGTACAGAGGATCTTTGCTTTGTCAGCCTTGAGAGTTGTGATTATGAG
The DNA here is from genome assembly GCF_019320065.1 of Cervus canadensis. NCBI lineage: Eukaryota > Metazoa > Chordata > Mammalia > Artiodactyla > Cervidae > Cervus > Cervus canadensis. Next base: position 98,734,931 of record NC_057388.1, read on the forward strand.
GAACAGATCCTGTTCTGCCAGCCACAGTGTGCACCTAGCTTAGGTTAGAAAGAAGCCTTTGTTGTTTGAATTCGTACAATTTTGTTTTTTGTTACGGCAGCATGACATAGCCCATCCTGTCTGATACACGTATTTTATCAAATTCTGTCATGAAGTACATAAATACATCCCTGTTTAATAATTTCTGCCTCTTATTATCAATAAAATTATGTGCTAGCTGCTAGACTGACTTGTTTTTAACAGCATGTACTTTTATTCTTCATTAAATATAAGGGGAAATTTTTATTGTTATTAAAAAAAAAACTGCTTAGAGTATTACAGAACTTTTATGTGATTTTTATTTAGTTATTCCTGAAAGTTGAAAACCAAATTTCAGTATACACATGGACATACTTATTAAAGGGATACTGTGATTTTAAAAAAAAAATCCTAATTCATAAATAGTATTTATTTTGTTTTACTACTGTGAATTAGCTTATTAAAAAGCAGAGACATTACTTTATCAACAGAGGTCTGTCTAGTCAAGGCTATGGTTTTTCCAGCAGTCATGTATGGATGTGAGTTGGACTATAAAGAAAGCTGAGTGCCGAAGAATTGATGCTTTTGGACTGTGGTGTTGGAGAAGACTCTTGAGAGTCCCTTGGACTGCAAGGAATCCAACCAGTCCATCCTAAAGGAGATCAGTCCTGGGTATTCTTTGGAAGGACTGATGTTGAAGCTGAGGCTCCAATACTTTGGCCACCTGATGTGAAGAGCTGACTCATTTGAAAAGACCTTGATGCTGGGAAAGATTGAGGGCAGGAGGAGAAGGGGACGACAGAGGATGAGATGGTTGGATGGCATCACCGACTCAGTGGACATGAGTTTGGGAGTTGGTGATGGACGGGGAGGCCTGGCATGCTGCGGTTCATGGGGTTGGACACAACTGAGTGACTGAACTGAACTGTGAATTAAGTGATGACAAAGTGCACATAGATTTATTCCTGGTTTTATAACATTATAAAATGTATAAATTAACTCTATTAGTTCTTATTAATACATCATTTTAGTCTTGATTGGTTTTAATAATTGAACTTATGAGATATATTTTATTATCTATTTCCCAGTTTTTAGAAAATTCACATCAAATACACATACTAACACATTTATTGGAATTGAAAATTGTCACAGTTTTTCTCAAAGTGAATTTCATTTAGATGATTGGTTTGAAAATGAAGATTGACTTTGCTAATTAGATTATGTGGTCAATAGCCCATTTTCTCCAAATTGAATAAATTATATCTGTAGCCCCTCCAGGGTTCAGCAAAAATATATAAAGTACATGATGTAATGAAAGTGTTTTATAAAAAATATTTTGCATTAAATTAATAATGTTTCCATTTTGCTATTCCTTTAAAGGTTATTTCAGGTAAGGCAAGATACTTCTAAATGAGAAGAAAAGAAATATGGATTTGGTAAATCTTAGTATTGCTTTTTTGGTTTATTTCCCAGACATTGTGAAAGTGAATAGCAATGATGCCTGGATAATAAATTCTTTTTCTTTTAACTCAAATTTTAGATTCTGATTTGGAGGGTAACAGCCTCTCCATTGTTTACTAGTTATATTATTTTGAGTTGCAGAAATTTTATGTTTTTCCTTATATTAGCATCTGTAGTTGGAATCTTAGCAGCAGACAGTCACTGCTCCAGGTCAATATATTCTTTTAAAAATCAGATTGAAAACAATTCTTTGTTTTCAGAAAAATTTGAGAAACTAGTGAAATTGTCAGTTGATAGATCATTACAGAGAATTTTTATGATAGATTTCTATGTAATCTTTTGCATCTAACTTGGGATGAATTTAAGGAATTGGGTGATATTGCTATGACCTACCTTTTCCCATTCCCATCTACTTGCTCCTGTGAACAAAGTTTCTCAGTGCTTACGTCAATACAAGTAAAAATAGAATTGATGCTGTGTCATTCAAGCAATAAGTAATAGTTGTACATGGGTACATTAAATTAGTGCAGACATCACATCAAGAGATGTGTTAAATTTTTTATTGTTTATAAGCATTCACCTCAGACAGCAAGGAGATCAAACCGGTCAATCCTAAAGGAAATCAACCCTGAATATTCACTGGAAAGACTGATGCTGAAGCTGAAGCTCCAATACTTTGACCACCTCATGCGAAGAGCCAGCTCATTGGAAAAGACCCTGATGCTGGGAAAGATTGAAGGCAGGAGGAGAAGGGGACGACAGAGGATAAGATGGTTGGATGGCATCACCAACTCGATGGACATGGGTTTGAGCAAACTCTGGGGGAGGGTGAAGGACAAGGAAGCCTGGTGTGCTGCAGTCCGTGGGGTTGCAAAGAGTTGGACGTGACTAAGTGACTGAGCAACAACAACAGAAACACTCTCCAGAATTCATGATATGTTTAATTTGTTTTGATCGTTTGCATACCAAAACACTGTAACCCTGAATCAATCCAAAGGGAAAACCATTTTTAACAGATAGAGAATTTCAGTCACAGAAGTTTAAAGAAATTAAAATTCGATTTACAAATATTTTATTGCAAAGAAATAGAATAGATGATCAAGAAATGTCTTTTAAGTGTAAAAATATATTAGGATAAGGTGACATTTCATGAGGTAAGTAGAATGTAACTTCAAGGAGAAAAAGAAATGGTATAAACTTTTCCACTACCAAAGAAGATTGTGTTTGTGTATTTTAAGAACAAAATGATGATGGGTATGAAATTACTATTCCATTGGACATTGAAAAGATGATGTACTGCTTTTATTTTAAAATTTTCATGTTGGCAATACACTTTGCCGTTCTTTAAATTTATGATGAAAAATTTTAGGTGTCAACTTAAAATGTGCAAGGGAGCACATGCTTTCTCTTAGGTGGGTCATAAGCAAAAGTTTGAAGATCATTTGTATTTTATTTTTATGCTAACAGTGTCTCAGGCTGTTTCCAAAAGTGCTAACTGGAGAATTAAGGTAGCAGTCTAAGATTAATTGCACTTTCTTTTATCCATTACAGTTTTTTTTTTTATCAATTACAGTTTCTTTTATTAATTACAGTTTCTTTTATTAATTACAATTTCTTTCTGATATCTCTTTTTGTGAGAACTCATTGCAGAAAAAGAGTTATCCCTGTCACTTATCTGGGCAATTGTCTCATTTTCATAAGTATGTGGATATTTATATAGGATATTTGTATATATTTTGGATATTTACATATATTCCTGGATATCGATAATAGGAATAAACAGCTCTCTTCTGGTGGCGCTAACTACTACTAGTGACTTTCATCCTTCTCTGTTGTTTCTATCACCCAATTCTTGTATGGCTGTTGTTTATCATTTCAGACAAAGAAGGTGATGAATAAGGGAAAAATAAAGCTTAGAAATATAGGAAAATATCATCTCTTCATCAGAATAATTTAAGTGCACTTTCCCCTACATCAGTACATTTAAAAACATCAACAGTTTGTGAAAGGATTTAGTAGCAGTTGGTATCATGTGAAAACCCATTACCAAAGGATCTCTGCATCCAAGGCCCTCTATTTTCTGGGCTTCCTAGCCCTTTGTCTCAAGCCTAACACCATGTTTATCCATTTATCCTACACTGTTTGTGTTGTAGTTGTCTGAAGTATTACATGTACATATATTGGAATTTGGAGAATATTAGTAATTTTTGTTCTCAACAGTTATACATATTTTAAATAAAGAAGAAAAAGAGTCTATTATATTTACCTAGATATTTACCATCTTTGTTGTTCTTCCTTCTTTCCTGATGTTCCAAGTGCCCCTCTGGTATGATATCCTTTCAGCCCGAAAAACTTCTTTTATCACTTTTTAAAGAGCAGATCTGCTTGTGACAAATTCTTTTATTTTTGGTTCATGTGAGAATGTCTTTATTTCATTGTCATTCCTTAAAGGTATCTTCACCGAATATAGACTTCTGGGTTGAGAGTTGTTTTCTTTCAGCTCTCAAAAATGTTGTTTTACTGTCTTCTGGTCTTCATGGCTTCTGAGGAGAAATCAGCAGTTTTTCAAATAGTTGTTCCCCTATGTGTATTGTGTCAGTTTTTAAGATTTAAGAAAAAAATCTTTGATCTTTGGAAGTTTTTCTTTTTGGGACAAGAATAAAAATCATGCCGGACTCATAGATCAAACTTCTGAAGGCCAAATTTTTTTTTCTTAAATCTTAAAAATTGACATCTGTACATTTATGACTTTACTATATTAGGGAACTTTTGGCCATTATTTTTTCAAAAATTCTTTTTGTATTAATTTACTTCTCCTGTCCTTCTAGGACTCCAGTGACTCAAATGTTAAATTATTTGATAATGCTCTGTTTATTCCCCCGCTTTCAGGTTGAATAACTGCTATGATCTATTTTCAATCTAATCTTGAGTTTCACTGGCCCTTTTCATTCTGATTGTCCCTGTTCTTTTATCAAGCTGTGCATTGACATTTCATATAAAATGTTTATTTTCAGTCCTAAAATTTCTATTTGAGTCTTTGCTGTTGAATCTATTACTTTGCAAAAAAAAATTCTGAGTTTCTATTTACTTAAGGGTGGTTTATCTTCATGAAGCATGGATATGATGACTACTTTAAAGTCTTTGATATTTCCAACATCTAGGTTGTCTTGGGGTTGGCATATCCTAATTTTCTTTTCCTTACAAATTGATCACAATTCCCTGATTCTTTGCTGAATAACTTTGGATTATATCTTATATTTTGAGTAGTAGGTGGTGAGTCTGTCAGCCCTGTTAAAATTCTCTGGAGAATGTTGAGTTCTGTTTGTTTTGGTAGACAATCAGCTTGGTTATATTTGGATTGTAAATTGTGTGTTGCCTTCTATGTCAGTTCACTTTACAAAGCCCTTGCAATGCTGCTTTGGGTCGGTTCTAAACATGTGCAGATTAGGGAGTAAGCCTAGTCATGGGTGAGTCTATGTAGAGAATTAGGGATCCCTTTGTCTATCTTTCTGCTCTCTAAGATTTCCCTCACACTCTCTGAGTCCCAGGGGCCTCTTTTCTTCATTCTCTGGCTGTAAAGACAGGTTTCTGTGAGGAGTTTAGTCACCTGCATTGCATGATGGGGCCACCCATGTGGCCGAATAGGGGGAAAAAACAGAGAAAAAATGGTAGGGGTTCCTCTGCAGTCCCTTTCCCCGCATCCTCTGTTTAGAATGGTAAGTTATTGAGGTTTCGGATGCTTACTCCACAGCCACTGTACTACAGCCCCAGGACTGGGGCTGATCTTGTGGTAAAGCTGGGTCTCGGGTTCTCCTTTTCCTGGTCTTCAAGACAGTAAGGCAGTGTTTCTCTTGGAGTTTTTTTTTGCTACCAGACCCAGGTTCCTCACTTGGGTCACCCTTGGGTGAGATCTGGGAGACATAAGAGGAAAAACAAAAGGAAACTCATCATCTCTTACCCAGAGATGATTTGTTTAAATTCCAGAATAAAAATCTCTCCCATCCTCTGGAGAAGAGATTGCCCTCAGTCTCTTTATAAACTCTGAATCTCATAGTTTTGAGGTCTTCACCTTTGGTTTTACCACTGCTGCATCTTCAGGGTAATGTCAGGCCCTCGTTGTTGTTGTTCTGTGGGAACTGGGTATCAGAACTGGTGCTAAGATGCTCTCTGAGTAGTAAATGGTCTGTTTGTATAATCCAGAGACCTGGTATTTCTTTGTACAAAAATCAACTCCAAATGTGTCGTAGATATAAATATAAGAACCAAAACTATAAACTTTCCTTGAGAAAACATACAGGAAGACTACTATGATGTTGGACTAGACAAAGTCTTCCTGGATCGGATATGGAAAATGCAAGCCATAAAATAAGAAGTTGATAAATTATGCTTCATCAGAAATGTAAAACTTCTAATTTTTGAAATATACTTTTATGAATGTGAGGAGATAAGCCACAACTGGGAGAAACTATTTGCAAAACTGATACCTGATAAAAGACTTGTGTCCAGTCAGAAAATAGGAAGAATCCCTACAATTAAAATGTAAGAAGATAAACAACCCAATTAAAAAAATGAGCAAAAGATGCGAACGGACTCTTCACCAAAGAAGATATACAGATGAGAAATGAGCATGTGAAAAGATGTTTAACATCAGGGGAATGTGAATTAAAGGCAACATATTGACTAGAAAGGCTAAAATTAAAAACAGAGAATAAGAATGTTGATATGGATATGGAGCTAGCGGAATTAGAAAATGGTATAGCTACTTTGGAATATAATACGGCAGCTTATTATAGTGTTAAATATATCCTTACAAGAATTCCCCCAGATTTCCACTGAAGAGAAATTAAAAAATATGTTTACACAAAGACTTGTACTCAAATGTTTATAAGCAGTCTTATTTATGATCGTCCAAACAGAGAAATGTGAAGAAATGTGTGTATGTAAATGAAGAAGATATTCTTGAAACCAATCCGACTGAAAAAGTGTTCTTCTCTAGCTATTTTTTTTTCTCTAGCTATTTCTAATGTTATTAATTTAATTGCTTCTCTTTCTGGATCCCTAGCCAATTTCTCTTAATAAAACAGTGTATAATCAGTCCATCGTTGATTCTTCCCACTATTCGCTGGTTCAGTACTTTTTCCTATTTTTTTCTTAGGATTTTTCTAATGGGGTAATTAACTCATCCCTTCACAGTGAATCTTGATTTCTGTCTGCTCACAGGAATTCTAGAAACCCATCATCGTCATTGTCATTGTCATTATTTCAGCAGCAGCAGCATGTAAGTACCATTATCACATCATCATCACCACCATCACCACCTCCACCACCACCATCATCCTTAAGTGGTTTTTAAAACCCATCCATCTAAAACAGGGCAGATGCCACATAACTTAGCTTTAGCAGACTTGCTTTACTCTTCCGAAATAATCTCACTCCCAAGCCTGTTACTGTGGTTCTCATGGAGTGAGGTAGCAGAGTGGTTATGAGCATAGGCTGTGAAGCTGGACTTCCTGGCTTCAGATTGTGGCTGAGCCATTTACTAGCTGTGCAGCCTCAGGCAAGTTACTTAACCTCTCTGTGCCTTAATTTCTTTCTCTGTCAGATCACACTGATGCTGGTGCCTGTTTCATAGGATTGTTCTGAGTATTAAATGTAATATTATAAAGCACTTAGAGCAGTGCCTGATACATAATTAGCTCATAGATGAAAGTGAAAGAGGAGAGTGAAAAAGTTGGCTTAAAGCTCAACATTCAGAAAACTAAGATCATGGCATCTGGTCCCATCACTTCATGGGAAATAGATGGGGTAATAGTGGAAACAGTGTGAGACTTTATATTTTGGGGCTCCAGAATCACTGCAGATGGTGATTGTAGCCATGAAATTAAAAGACACTTACTCCTTGGAAGGAAAGTTATGACCAACCTAGATAGCATATTAAAAAGCAGAGACATTACTTTGCCAGCAAAGGTCCATCTAGTCAAGGCTATGGTTTTTCCAGTGGTCATGTGTGGATGTGAGAGTTGGACTGTGAAGAAAGCTGAGCGCTGAAGAATTGATGCTTTTGAACTGTGGTGTTGGAGAAGACTCTTGAGAGTCCCTTGGACTGCAAGGAGATCCAACAAGTCCATCCTAAAGGAGATCAGTCCTGGGTGTTCATTGGAAGGACTGATGCTGCAGCTGAAACTCTAGTACTTTGGCCACCTCATGCGAAGAGTTGACTCATTGGAAAAGACCCTGATGCTGGGAGGGATTGGGGTCAGGAGGAGAAGGGGACGACAGAGGATGAGATGGCTGGATGGCATCACCGAGTCAATGGACATGAGTTTGAATAGACTCCGAGAGTTGGTGATGGACAGGGGGGCCTGGCGTGCTGCGATTCATGGGGTCGCAAAGAGTCAGACATGACTGAGCGACTGAACTAAACTGACAGAAACAATAGCTCAGTTGGTAAAGAATCTGCCTGCAATGCAGGAGACGTGAGTTCAATCCCTGGGTTGGGAAGATCCCCTGGAGAAGGGAAAGGCTACTCACTCCAGTATTCTGGCCTAGAAAATTTTATACAGTCCATGGGTTCCCAAAGAGTTGGACATGACTGAGCTATACTTTCACTTTCAAATGCTAATAGTAAATGAATTATAATAATAATTATGTTGCTGTTCCTGTTTCCTGGAATGTCCTGTCCTCTGCCTTCTATTTAACCAAGACATCTATCCTGAAGGCTCAGGTTACTTCCATGTCTGACTTGAATTCATCCTGACTGTTTTCTCTTTTTTAAAATTTTTTATTGGAGTATCAGTTCTGTTCAGTTCAGTCTCTCAGTCGTGTCCGACTCTTTGTGATCCCATGAATCGCAGCACGCCAGGCCTCCCTGTCCATCACCAACTCCCGGAGTTTACTCAAACTCACGCCCATCGAGTCGGTGATGCCATCCAGCCATCTCATCTTCTGTCATCCCCTTCTCCTTCTGCCCTCAATCCCTCGCAGCATCAGGGTCTTTTCCAATGAGTCAACTCTTATTGGAGTATAGCTGATTTTAAATGCTGGGTTAGTTTCAGGTATTCAGCAAAGTGAATCAATTATACATGTATCCACTCTTTTTTAGATTCTTTCCCATGTAGGCGATTACAGGGTTTGAGAAGAGTTACCTGTATGAGACAGTAGGTCCTTATTAGTGACCTATTTCATGCATAGTTGTGTGTATATGCATCCTGACTGTTTGGTTCTTACTGATATCCCTCTCCTCATATGGTACTTACAACCTGACCCACATCATTTAACCAATTGTGTATTGAAGTCTTTCGGCCTTCTCCAGCTGCAGTTTAACTTCTCCGAGAGCAGGAAGTGTGTCCTGTTGGAGCTCTCTTTGAGTTCCAGACTCACATCTTTAAGGATGGGGTGGGAATTTTTGCCCAAGTGTCCCACTGCTGCCTCAAAGACCATGTGCTGGAAATTCCCGCTTGCACCTCCATGTGTACTCTCCACTCTTCTCGACCCTGCTCTGTGCTTTAGGAACTGACCTCCTAAGACTGTATTTCTTCAGACCCAGGAATTAGGAGGCGCCAGCCAGAGAGTAGAGGGTGGTGGGGTATTTATTCCCTTGAGCCCCTCCAGCCTGGATGGCTCTTTTCCCCAGAGCCCTTGGGCAGCCCTCCCCTGCAGCCACAGTTCGCGCTGAGCTTGTTAACTGCTTTCCTCCTCTGGGCTCTGCAGGCCTATGGGCAGTAACAGCTTGCTGTTCTGGTGATTGGGGTGCTTTACCATCCCTTGTTGGTTTCCTTATCAGCCCATGCCTAACCTTGCTAAGTCGCTTCAGTCGTGTCCGACTCTTTGTGACCCTGTGGACTGTAGCCCGCCAGGCTTCTTACTGGAGTGGGTTGCCATGCCCTCCTCCAGGGGATCTTCCTGGCCTAGGGATCGAACCTGTATCTCTTACGTCTCCTGCATTGCAGGTGGGTTCTTTACCACTAGCACCACCTGGGAATCCCCCTTAACAGCCCACATATCTTTAATTTCTTCTTTTCCTATCCTTGTATTATAATTTTTTTCTAGTCTTTCTTCAGAGTCTAGGGATGCCAATAAAATGTTAAATGGAAGCGATGTAAATGGGAATCTCGTTTTGTACCTGATTTCAAAGAGGAAGTTTGCAATTTTTTTTCCCATTAAATATAATGCTTTCTGTGGTTTACTGTAGACATTATTTATCAGATGATGGCTTTTTGCTTTTATTTCTGCTTTGCTAAGAGTCTTTTCTAAATTATGAATCTATGTTGAAATCTATCAAATACTTTTCTATATTTATTGATGTGATCATATTAAAAAAATTCTTATTCCTATAATGCAGTAAATTATAATGATTGATTTAATTTTTATTCCTGGAATAAACCAAACTTGACTGTGATATATTTGCTGTTATATTTATATATTTTTGTATTCATTTGCAAACATCCTGTTTAGGGATTTTACATCTATACTGATAAGTATTATTAACCTATAATTTTACTTTTTAAAAAATGCATTTGGTTTTGGTATCAAGGTTATGCTAGTTCATAAATCTATCCTCTTTTTCTATTCCCTGGTGTAGTTTTGAGATTGATATTATTTCTTCCACAGATGTTTAGTAGAATTTGCTGGTAGAGTCATCTAGGCTTGCATTCTCTTTGTGCAAAAATTTGAGTTACAGTTTTTTTGGATAGTTATTATTCTTGTGTTATTTTTTTTGAAATTCTACTCACTTCCCATCTGAAACTGGACTCTTTTTCTTTATGTAAACTTTGAAAAGTTGACATAAAGTTTGACATACATTTTCTAGAAAGTTGTCCAGATAGCCTAACTTTTTATGTTTGTTGTCACAGTAGGCTATGGGTTATTAATTTTCAAAGAACCAATCTTTAGCTTAGGTGATAATCTCTGCTGTATGTTTGTTTTCTATTTTACTGTTTCCTTCTGTCTTTATTATCTTCTTTCTCTTCTATTTGGGTCAAATTTGTTGGTTTGGTTTTTTTATTTACTTATAATGTGGAAGCTTAGCATATTGATTTTAAACTGTCTTCTTTCTTACTATATGCAATTAAAGAAGTGATGACTTCTGAGGAGGGTGAGAACCCCAATGGGCCAGAGTGGCTAGAGAAAGAATCACAGAGAAGCTGGGACTTGCATTTTCATAAAGAGAAAGAGGAAAAAAAAAAGAGAAAGAGAAGTGCTTAGCAGACTGATGGAATATTATAAACAAAAACTTACGGCAAGAATGTATTAAAAATTTTTAATAGAAAATCTCAAACATACACAAATGCAGAGAGAGCGATATAATGAACCCCTGTGTACCCATCTCCCCTCCTCTAATATTATTTTGAAGTAAATCATGGATGGCATATGATTTCATATGCTTATATTTCAGCATGCATGTCTAAAAGATTGGGAATCTTTTTTGCTTATTTAAAATAAAATCAGCCTGTTGAGGACTTTGTAATGCGGTGCTAATAAGCAGTAACATTATCATGGTAATTTGGCCTGAGGACTCATGAATATGCAAATCTGGGGCCACATGGCCTTGCTACTCTGAAACCTAAACTCAAATCCTGGAACTGTTACAACTCTGATAGAGCAAAAAGTCACACCTGTCAGTATGAGAGAAGAAGGGTTCAAAGATGTCATTTTAGAGGTCATTGGAAAACACGTTTCCATTAATGACCAGGAATCTTATAATTTTAGGCCACTTGTTTAGGAAGTCAACACAACCTGGCATAGGCCACAGGCAGTTTAGAAGGAATTTTGTTTAAGGGGCATGATGCATTGCGTAAACTATAGGCACACACTCTTGTGTTAGCTTGGCCCAGTCTCTGCTGCATTGATCCACTCCTTCTCTGGCTTTTGGTAGTTCACCTTTGTATCCCACCCGTGGGGTGGATTTTGTGATCCTGGAAGAGGCATGCCCTTTATCTGCTCCAAAGGGCAGCATGGTTTTAAAAAAAAGGTTCTGGAATTAGCAGAACTAGGTCTGAATCCTGTGTACCCCACTGAAGAGATCTAGATACTCTTTTAGCTATTTTCATCATCAATAGAACAGGTTGGCGATGGGTACTTAGCAAGGCCATTGTGAAAATTAATTATGTCAGAAAGCAAAGAGGAACTAAAGAGCCTCTTGATAAAGGCGAAAGAAGAGAGTGAAAAAGCTGGCTTAAACCTCAGCATTCCAAAAATAAAGATCATGGCATCCAGTCCCATTACTTCATGTCAAATAGGAGGGGAAACAGTGACAGATTTTATTTTCTTGGGATCCAAAATCACTGCAGATGGTGACTGCAGCCATGAAATTAAAAGACGCTTGCTCTTTGGAAGAGAAGTTCTGACAAATCGAGGCAGTATATAATAAAGCAGAGACATCACTTTGCCAACAAAGGTCTGTATAGTCAAAGCTATGGTTTTTCCAGTAGTCATGTATGGATGTGAGAGTTGGACCATAAAGAAGGCTGAGCACCGAAGAACTGATGCTTTCAAACTGTGGTGTTGGGGAAGACTTTTGAGAGTCCCTTGGACAGCAAGGTGATCAAACCAGTCAATCCTAAAGAAAATCAGTCCTGAATAGTCATTGGAAGGACTGATGCTGAAGCTGAAGCTCCAATACTTTGGCCACCTGATGTGAAGAGCTGGCTCATTGGAAAAGATCCTGATACTGGGAAAGATTGAAGGCAGGACGAGAAGGGGACGACAGAAGACGAGATGGCTGGATGGCATCCCCGACTTGATGAATACGAGTCTGAGCAGACTCCGGGAGATAGTGAAGGAGAGGGAAGCCTGGTGTGCTGCAATCCATGGGGTCACAAAGTGTCAGACACAACTGAGTGACTGAACAACAACAATAATGTGTGAGCCACATGGTGCTTGCTATTAATCTTTCCTCTCAGTTTAAGATTGAACCTGCCTTTCTCGGAGTTACCCGAGCCTTAGTGTGTATCTCCGGACTTGGTCAACAGAAATTCCATAAATTAAACTCTACTTGAATGTTTGTTCGCATTATGCCAGACCCTCTGAGTTGTCTGCTCTGAGAATGTTTCTCATATTTCTTAAATTCTGAATCCAAAAATTTTCTCAAAGTTTCTAGTTTCTCCACCATTCTGCCCTGGGTGGCGGGAATTCTTATCCTTAGCCACACATCAGAATGTTAGAAATTCTCATTTAACTGAAACATCCTGCCTTTGAACTGTCTGCTGACAACATTAGCATTCTTAGAACTCCACATTTATATTTCATTATATCCTCTCTAACCCACTCTGAGTTCTTAATTGAGTCACAATAATTTGGAGAGAATATATTATTTTCCAACATGAGGAATCAGAGTTACTAGGATTTGAGAAAAGAGTTTGAAAGAGAGTTTGGAAACCCCAGAGGAAATAGTCATTCACTTCACAAACTTGCCTACAGTTAGCTTGCCCAGTGACTGGATTGACGTTTCACTGGGGCAGCCTCATATCCATTTAGTCTCTGTGGCTTCATTTTCCCATCTTTAACTGATAGATAATAATGCCAGTGGTCAGTATCTTGTGAGTAGATCCTGAATAAGCATTTGTGTGATTTAGTCATAATGATAGCATCATAATACCGATCCCATAGGGTTACAGAGATAGGAGAGTGTTTGGATTGTGGTTAGACACAAGCGTTTTAGAGCCAGACAATCTAAGTTTCAAGCCCAGTTTTACCACTTATTACCTACATGACTTTGGGCAAGTTACTTAACCTTTTAAAGCTTTACTTTCTTCATCTGTAAAATGGCAGTACTAATAACATCTATTTCATAGGGCTATTAGAGGATTACGTGAAATAAATTCTGGTATTTTAAGCACTCTCTAAAAGTCTCTTTATGGTTATTCTTAAAAGTACTAATGGTGATTAAAGTATTGAAATAAGTAGGTATGAAAGCTCCAGCAGAGTAAGTGCTTAGTAAGTGTGAAAAGTCAATAATTATTTTTCTCTCTTTCAACACTTCCTTCTGTATCAACTGAATAGCAAAGATGAAAAGGAAATGGTAAAGAGGTTAAGAACCTGGACTCTGGAAACAGACTTGTCAGGATTCAAATCCTAAATCTAAAGTTTACTAGCTGTGTGGCTTTAGGCAACTTATTTAACTTCTCTGTACCTCAGTTTCCTCATCTATATAGTTAGGATAATAGTAGAACCTACCTCATAAAATTATCATGAGGATTAAATTGTTTGATATAGGGAAGTATTTAATAACAGCCTCAACACAGTCCGTGCTATATATTTGTATATAAAATAAAAGATACTTTATTGTCAATTTTTAGTTCCAATTCCAAGTGCATAAGTTTCCATATATGGTGAGTGATTGACATTGAACTTGGATGAACTGTGGGCAAGTTATGTTGTTACAAACAGAGCTTAAAAACTTAGAGAAGAGAAACATGAAGACCAATATATACAGGTATATTAATAATTGTGAAATACTTACTACATATCAATTGCTGATTTAAATATTCAACATGAATTATCTCCTTTAATTCTACCACAGTCCTGTGAGGTAAGAGCTGTTTTATCCTTGTGTTTCAGGATGAGAGAAATGAGGCACAGAGAAATATAAGAGAAATGAGGCACAGAGGCCATGTAACTTGCCGGGGTCACAGAGTGGAGCTGGGTTCACTCTGAACCTGTCTGCACAGCCCTTCATGTCACTCTGGTGCCTCCCTTCCCAGTGAGATGGGCAGAATACTGCTCTGCAGGTCGTGGGCTTAGGCCAGTGATCTTCACGCTCTGAGTCACTCCCCCTCGTGACATACAAGAGGGTGTATGTCCTGGTCTAGTTTAAAGTAAGTCTAAGGCCAGCAAGTTTAAAGAACAGGGTCAATCTTCTGCATAGCTTAATGCTAGTCCAAACATTCAAATAACATAAAATAAGTTTATTCCCCGTAAAATTTGACTGTTTATCCCAAGATGTGTTTATACAAAAATGAACACATGATAAATGTAGGCAGTCCTGGGTCTTGCTAGTAATACAAAAATAAACACATTAACAAATAAATTTGAAAGCGCAGTTGACCCTTGCACAATGTGGAGGCTAGAAGTGCGACCCTCCTCACGGTGGATAATCCGTGTGTAACTTTATGGTTGGCCCTCCAAATCCCCAATTCCTGATTCTTGGATTCAGTCAGCCTTGTATTGTGTGGTACTGTGGTATGCATTTACTGAAAAGAATCTTTGTAGGTACAAAGAAATTGTGTTGTTCAAGGGTTGCATTCACTAAAAGCTGGCTTAATGAAAAACGTGGTCACCAGTTCACATGGAATACTTCTCTGTCAGCAGGATTTCTCTGACATTACATTAATAGTTAAGTTTCTGAGCACACAGAGGCAACAGATACTCAAGGGATGTTAGGATGTTTTTCCTGGGGAAGCCGTGGAGCAGCTACTCTTTGCCGCAGTTCCTGGAGCCCTTGTGTTCACCTGGACCTTCCCTGGCTTTCCAAACAGGGGAGCCCAATGCTGAACATATGGCTGTTTAGGACCAGCTCTCCCCCACGGCAGCCACAGGTTCCTTCAGGATTGTCTTAAACACCCACAGGCAGCAGGTGACTGTTTTGGTCACCCATCACACATTTGCTCTTCCTCTGGGTCAGAACATCCTGAATTTCCTCTGGTGAATCTTTTCTCTGTGACTCAACCCTGTGGATTGTGGATTGGGTAGGGCTTCTTTCTGGCCCCAGAGGTGGAACACATGAACAGTGCCTGACTGATCAGGAGTGGACCATCAGTGTGATTCCGGGACTCACAGGTGTTAAAAAATGGTGCTGTCTTCTCGGCTGGAAGACACCTGGGAGGATGGGAACCCAGAGAGCTGCCAAGTGGAGAATGAAAATGAAGCCAACAGTGAGAGCAGAGCCGAGAGGGAAGGAAACTGTCATCCTGATAACATCATTTGGGTTCCAGGCTCACGTCATGCCCGAAAGCCATCCTGAGACTTTTCAATAACAAACCAAAAACTCTTTGCTGGTACCAGTTTGAGTTGAGTTTCTGTTACTTGCAACAGGAAGAGTCTTAACTGAGGTTGCGAAAAGAGACTATGGAGCTTTGTATTATTCATAGTAGCTTGTACCACTGAAAAAATTATTTAAAAAATTTATATCTACTATTATCTATTTATTTTACTCTTTAAAATAGAGTAAAAAGTGTTTTTGAGATCTCCTAAAGACCCTCATGGATCCCTAGTTACTAGTTACCATTGTAACATATTGGAGAAGGAAATGGCAACCCACTCCAGTATTCTTGCCTGGGAAATCCTGTGGACAGAGGAGGCTGGCGGGCTACAGGGGTGGCCAAAGAATCAGAGGCGACTTGAGACTAAACAACAGCAACAAATTGTAGCATATGATTCCTTCCTAAATGAAGCATAGTACATACGAGAACACACTTGTGCATAATGACAAGTCAAAGACTGAAGAGGCTACTGTGGAATTTGGACGCTTGGCTCATGCACAGCCATGTGGGGCATAGGATTCTGAAAAATGAATGTTTTAGCAAAATTATCTATTACTACAGGATGCAGACTTTAGGATTGTTAGAGAGCAGACTGAACCTTCAATGCTAAATCCACAATTTCAAGGATCAACTATATTGCCTTACTGTGTTAATTTGTCCTACTGCAATTTTTTCCTTTCTCTTCCATTTCATTAAGTCAGACTTTTCCAACATCCATGCTCCAGAGTAAATTCTGGGTCCAAATATGTTTGCTAGCCTCTAAAGCAAAATGAAAATATTGAAACTGTTCCAACTCATTTTTTAGTTAAAAAAACTTTAAACCTTTCCCTAAAGTCCACAGTTTACTGACCTTTACATTGTAGATTTTCTGTACTTACTGATACAGGAAAAGCAGAGACATTTAAATGAGTTTCACTTTAAGAGAAGCTGGTATTTGAGAAGCAATATTTATGAAATAACTATTTGAAGGAATGATTATTTGCATAAAAGGTGTTTTTCATTTTAAACAAAATCTCTTCTATGTTTCCCATTAATATTCACCCTACTTGTCTCAACGACTGAGCAACTGAACTGAACCGATAAAACTGTGCTTAGAATTCTGGAATTTGAGAACAGAAAAAATGCTTGCTTGATGATAATTTCTTATTTGTAGAAGTTGCAGAATGCAACAAGTTAAATAATTTGCCCAGTCAATGATTGGTTGATTAGTGGTAGTTGAGAATGTGTTGCCAGTAGACCCACATTATTTAAAAATTTTTAAAAATTTATTTATTGATTTTTGGCTGTGCTGAGTCTTCACTGCTGTGTGGGTTTTCCTCTAGTTGTGGCAGGTGGGGGCTATTCTCTAGTTGTGGTGCTTGGGCTTCTCATTGAGGTGGCTCCTCTTGTTGCAGAGCGTGGATTCTAGGGTGCAGGCTTCAGCAGTTGTGATATCCCGAGTCAGTAGTTGTGGATCCCGGACTCCAGAGCACAGGCTTGATAACTGTGGTACACAGGCTTAGTTGCTCTGAGACATGTGGGATCTTCCTGGATTGGGCATCAAACCTGCGTCTCCTGCATTGCCAGGTGGATTCTTTACCACTGAGCCGCCAGGAAACCCTGACCCACCTTCATCTTAAAAGAAGTTCTTCAGCGACCCTCCCTCTGCAACCTGCCCCACCCCTCACCCCGCCAAAGAAGTTCTTAGGAGAAAAATGATATAGTTCTGAAACTTTAGGTCTCATAAAGAAAGGAAGAGCATTAGAGAAGGAATAAATAATGGTAATATAAATCTTTTTTTTTAATTTCAATTGATCCAACAGATAATAGTTTGCTCAAAATAATAGTAGAAAAAGGTATTTGGTGCTTGTAGGTTATGCACAGTGAAACGAATGACAGTGATGTTATAAGAGATGAGAGGAAGGGATTGGAAATACCCTGTTGTAAGGTACTTGCATTACCCATGAGATGGTATAGTTGTATTTGAAAAGGGACTTGGATGAGTAAATGTATAGGACAGCTGCTAAAAGAATAAATTAAATAAAAAATGTAACTAATATCCTAAGACAGTGGAAAAAATGGGATTATATGAAATGCTCAATTAAAACAAAAAAATTAAAATTAAAAAAATACAAGACAAAAACAAAAAAGAAGGGCAATGAATAGAAAAGAGTAACAACTATGGCAAATACTAATTTGATTATATCAATAATCACTTTAAATGTCAATGGTCTAAATACACCAACTGAAAAAGACAGAGATTGTGTGTCTGAGTGGATTAAAAAAAACAAGCTCTTATATTTTGTTTATAAGAAGCTCATTTTAAGTGTAGGCTGGATAGATTAAAAGTAAAGATAGATAGGTTAAAAATAAGGAGATGGAGAAAGACATACCATGGTAACACCAATCAAAAGAAAGCTGAAGTAGTAATATTAATTTCAGACAAAGCAGAGCAAGGAAATATTAATATTATTAATTAACATGAATTTGTATCAATAAATTAGCTTCTGTTAATATTTATATTAAATATTAATAAAACTAATTTAAGAGCAAGGGAAATTAACAAGGATAAAGAGAAGAGAGGTATTACATAATGATAAAGAAGTCAATTCCCTAAGAATTCATAGTAATTCTTAATGTATACATACCCAACAGCAAAGTATCAAAAATATGTGAGGCAAAAGTTGATTAAGCTGAAGGGAGAAGCAGAACTTTAGAAGTTCTCTTTTCAGAAGCTGAAAGGAGAAATAGAACTCACTAGTATAGTTGGAGATATTAACATCCTTCTCTCCGTAATTGGTAGAAATTTAGAAGGGACACAGCTGAAGTGAATGGCACAATCAATCAATATGGTATAATTGACTTTTACAGACTAATTCACCCAACAGGATAATAAAGTGTTTCCTTTCTTTCACACAGAGCATTCACTAAGATAGACTGCATGCTGGGTCACAGAATACACCTTAACAAATTAAAAAAAAATAGACATCACACTATGTATGCTGTCAGTTCACAAAGGAATTAAACTGGAAATCAACAAAAGATAGCTGAAAAATCCTGAAATGTTGGAGGTTAAACAACACAATTCTCAGTAACATATAAGTTAAAGAATTCTTAAATTCTGAAGTATGTTTAACTAAATGAAAGTGAAAATACAATTTTCCAAAATTTGTTGTATACAGTAAAAGCTCTGCTTAGAGGAAAATTTATAGCATTGAATGCATATGTTAGAAAAGATAAATAATCTAAAATTAGTAATCTAAGTTTCCATCTTTGTTGTTGTTCAGTCACTAGGTCATGTTTGTCTGTTTGCAACCCCATGGACTGCAGCACACCAGGTTCCTCTCTCTTCCACTTTCTCCTGGAGTTTGCTCAAACTTGTGCCCACTGAGTCAGTGATGCTCTCTAACCAACTTACCTTCTGTCACCCCCTTCTCCTTTTGCCTTCAATCTTCCATCTTAGGAAACTAGAAAAAGGAGGAAAAATAAAGTAAGCAGAAGAAAAGATATAAAAATTAAAGCAGAAATCAATACAATTATAAACAGGAATGAAGAAATTAAAAGATGGTAGCTTGAAAAGATTAATGAAATTGATAAATGTCCAACTAGGCTAACTAAGAAAAAGAGAAGACAGAAATTACTAATACTAGAAATGAAAGAGGGGCCATCACTACTGATCCTGTAGATATTAAAAGGAGGATAAAGGAATATTATGAGTAGAAAAGAGTAACAACTATGGCAAATGCTAATTTGATTATTTCAATAATCACTTTAATGTGACTATTGATATACAAGCTCGTACAAGAAGAGAGAATTTGGATTTGCCCTCATTTATTAAAGAAATTGAAACAATAACCTTCTAAACAGAAAGTTTAGACAAACCTAGACAGCATATTGGGGCTTCCCTGGTGGCTCAGAGGGTAAAGTGTCTGGCCGCAAGGCGGGAGACCTGGGTTCGATCCCTGGGTTGGGAAGATCCCCTGGAGAAGGAAATGGCAACCCACTCCAGCACTCTTGCCTGGAAATTCCATGGATGGAGGAGCCTGGTGGACTGTAGTCCATGGGGTCAAAAAGAGTCGGACACGACTGAGTGACTTCACTTCACTTCACTTCACTGCAGACAGAATATTAAAAAGCAGAGACAAAAGCTATGGTTTTTCCAGTAGTCATGTATAGATGTGAGAGTTGGACCATAAAGAAGCTGAGCACTGAAGAACTGATGCTTTCAAATTGTGGTCCTGGAGAAGACTATTGAGAGTCTCTTGGACTCCTTGGAGATGAAATCAGTCAATCCTAAAGGAAACCAACCCTGAATACTCATTGGAAGGACTGATGCTACAGCTGAAGCTCCAATACGATGGCCACCTGATGTGAAGAGTCGACTCATTAGAAAAGACCCTGATGCTGGGAAAGATTGAGGTCAGGAGAAGGGGGCAAGAGAGGATGCGATGGTTGGATGGCATCACTGACTCAATGGACATGAGTTTGAGCAAACTCCAGGAGATAGTGAAGAGCAAAAGAGATTGGTGTGCTGCAGTCCATGGGGTTTCAAAAAATCAGAATAACTTAGTGACTGAACAACAACAACAACAAATAGCTAGATTTGAATCCCTGCCCCGTCATCCACCAACTGGATGAAGTTCGCAAGTTACTCTCTTAGTGGCTCCCTCCCTTCACCCAATGAAAGTAGATATATATATATATATATAGTAGATTATATTTTGAGCAAACTAATGCTCAAAATTCTCCAAGCCAGGCTTCAGCAGTATGCTAACCGAGAGCTTCCAGATGTTCAAGCTGGATTTAGAAAAGGCAGAGGAACCAGAGATCAAATTGCCAACATCCGTTGGATCATCGAAAAAGCAAGAGAGTTCCAAAAAACCATCTACTTCTGCCTTATTGACTATGCTAAAGCCTTTAACTATGTGGATCACAACAAACTGGAAAATTCTCCAAGAGATGGGAGTACCAGACCACTTCACCTGCCTCCTGAGAAACCTATATGCAGGTCAAGAAGTGACAGTTAGAACCAGACATGGAAAAATGGACTGGTTCCAAATTGGGAAAGGAGTGCATCAGTTCAGTTCAGTTCAGTTCAGTTCAGTTCAGTTCAGTCGCTCAGTCGTGTCCTACTCTTTACAATGCCATGGACTGCAGCACACCAGGCCTGCCTGTCCATTACCAACTCCCAGAGTTTACTCAAACTCACGCCCATTGAGTTGGTGATGCCATCCAACCAGCTCATCCTCTGTCGTCCCTCTCCCCTCCCTTTTTCAATCTCTCCAGCATCAGGATCTTTTCCAATGAGTCAGTTCTTCATATCAGGTGGCCAAAGTATTGGAGTTTCAGCTTCAACATCAGTCCTTCCAATGAACATTCAGGACTGATTTCCTTTGGGATGGACTGGTTGGATCTCCTTGCAGTCCAAGAGACTCTCAAGAGTCTTCTCCAACACCACAGTTCAAAAGCATCTATTCTTTGGTGCTCAGCTTTCTTTATGGTCCAACTCTCACATCCATACATGACTACTGGAAAAACCATAGCCTTGACTAGACGGACCTTTGTTGGCAAAGTAATATCTCTGCTTTTTAATATGCTGTCTAAGTTGGTCTTAACTTTTCTTCCAAAGAGTAAGCATCTTTTAATTTCATGGCTGCAGTCACCATCTGCAGTGATTTTGGAGCCCCCAAAAATAAAGTCTCTCACTGTTTCCACGGTTTCCCCACCTATTTGCCAAGAAGTGATGGGACCAGATGCCATGATCTTAGTTTTCTGAATGTTGAGCTGTAAGCCAACTTTTTCACTCTCCTCTTTCACCTTCATCAAAAGGCTCTTTAGTTCTTCTTCACTTTCTGCCATAAGGGTGGTGTCATCTGCATATCTGAGGTTATTGATATTTCTCCCAGCAATCTTGATTCCAGCTTGTGCTTCTTCCAGCCCAGTGTTTCTCGTGATGTACTCTGCATATAAGTTAAATAAGCAGGGTGACAATATACAGGCTGACAATATACAGCCTCGACATACTCCTTTTCCTATTTGGAATCAGTCTGTTGTTCCATGTCCAGTTCTAACTGTTGCTTCCTGACCTGCGTACAGATTTCTCAAGAGGCAGGTCAGGTGATTTGGTATTCCTGTCTCTTTCAGAATTTTCCACAGTCACCCTGCTTATTTAACTTATACGCAGAAGAGTATATCATGAGAAATGCCAGGCTGGATAAAGCACAAGCTGGATTGAAGATTGCTGAGAGAAATATCAATAATCTCAGATATTCAGATGACACCACTCTTATGGCAGAAACTGAAGAGGAACTAAAGATAAAGAGCCTCTTGATGAAAGAGGAGAGTGAAAAAGCTGGCTTAAAACTCAACATTCAAAAATCAAAGATCATGGCATCCAGTCCCATCACTTCATGGCAAATAGATAAGAAACTATGGCAATAGTGACAAACTTTATTTTCTTGGGCTCCCAAACCACTGCAGATGGTGACTACAGCCATGAAATTAAAAGACACTTGCTCCTTAGAAGAAAAGGCAAGACCAACCTAGGCAGCTTATTAAAAAACAGAGATGTTACTTTGCCGACAAAGGTCCATCTAGTCAAAGCTATGGTTTTTCCAGTAGTCATGTGTGGATGTGAGAGTTGGACCATAAAGAAAGCTGAACACTGAAGAATTGATGCTTTTGAAATGTGGTATTGGAGAAGACTCTTGAGAGTCCCTTGAACTGCAAGGAGATCAAACTAGTCAATCCTAAAGGAAATCAATCCTGTATATTCATTGGAAGGACTGATGTTGAAGCTGAAGATTCAATACTTTGGCCATCTGATGTGAAGAGTCGACTCATTAGAAAAGACCCTCATGCAGGGAAAGATTGAAGAAAGGAGGAGAAGGGGATGACATAGGACAAGATGGTTGGATGGCATCACTGACTCACTGGACCTGAGTTTGAGCAAGCTCTGGGAGTTGGTGATGGACAGGGAAGCCTTGCATGTTGCAGCCCATGGGGTCGCAAAGAGTTGGACATGACTGAGCGACTGAACAACAACAGCAATGAAATTTTGATGATTAGATGAAAAAGTCCTCTGTGCAGTGCCTGGCACCAAGTATGCAGTCAACAAATGGGGAGGCTTGATGCTCATAACTATCCTCTGACCTGCCTTCCCTCCCAGTTATCTGAGTTGCTTACAGAGGTTCTGGCTTTCCTTGCAGGACTGTCTTTGTCCTGGTCCAGTATCTTGCTTTTGGACCACAGTTCCTGCGTCCCCTCTAGTTGTTTGTTCTCCTTCATTTAGTGGATGTTTTGGGTCCCATCATCTTGCTTGTTTCTTGTGTTCCTGTGATTCTGGTTCGCGGTGCTCTCACTTGGCCCAGGTAAGAGCACCACGTCCATCAGGTTCCTCAGCAACCTGCCTTCTAACCTTGGCAAAATCGTTTCTAGTCTTGTACCACACCTGTGCCTCTTGATGGCATGTGCTTGTCAGACTGAAATGTAAGGATCCAGTTGAGGGAGGAGATGGGTGTGGTTCACAATGAACAGAGAACCTGGAAAAACCACAACTGTTTTTTTTTTTTAATTCTCCTGTAAAGAATCTTCACTGTCAAAAAGTGTAAAGCAAAAATATATAGTTCAAAACACTGAGAAACAGAATTATCTCTAAAGAGAATGCTCTTAATTTTGGATGTCGATGACTCTTTGATTGACTTTGTACTTTTTGAATGAGTTTGTTCATTTTGGAACCTAGGGAAGCCTACCGGCAGTAGGAATTAATCTTGTTGCAGATAATACTTCAGTGTAAATATTTGAACTCTCATTTTTGAGTGCGTATCCAGTGATACCTTTAAAGTAGATTCTTTGTGAGCACTTTACACTTCCAAGGTCCTCTGGTTGCTGTCCATGGAGTACCACTGAGATCAACTGCAAAATGACAAAAGACGTTCTCGGTAGAGGATTCTCTCTGCTAGGATGATTTTTATTACCTTCTAGGAGGGACCTCTTCCCAGTGAACTTAGCTGCTTGTGCATATGAAATGGTAAACTTGTAAAGACTTTTTATAAAGGAATAGCTTTCTACATCTGTGTGATCTGCTACAGGCTGCAGCCATGTAATGCAATATCCTGGGCAGTGCCATGTAATGCAATATCCTGGGCAGTACCTTCAAATCTTTTTTTCTTCTCTTAATTTTTATTTTTTAAAGTTTATTTTTTTATTGTTGTGCTGAGTTGTCATTGTGGCCAGCAGGGGCTACTCTATAGTTGTGGCACGCAGGCTTATCACTGCGGTGACTTCTCTTGTTGTGGTGCACAGACTTAGTTGCTCCATGGCATGTGGAATCCTCCTGAAGCAGGGATCGAACCTGTGTCCCCTGCATTGGCAGGCAGAGTCTTAACCATTGGACTACCAGAGAGGTCCCTACCTTCACCTCTTGCACAGGCATTAGTTGGCCAGTGATTGCTTTTCCTGAACGGAGTGCTTGCTAGCAAGGCCAGCATCTGTTGGAGGCGGTGGAGGAATGGAGACTCCTATACCCGAGGCCCTCCTTGGTAAGACAAGCCCCTGCCAACACGCTGGAGTCTGGGTTTGCCTGGACAAGCCCTGGCCGAGCTGTAGTGAGCCAGGTTGTGTTTGGGTGTCTGGCACCCTCCAGAGATGATACAAATTCCTCTCTTTTATGAGGTGATTCCTCTTTGTGTTAGTCTTGAGTTTCCATAACAAAGCACTATAGACTGCTTGACTTAAACAACAGATATTTATTTCCTCGCAGTTCTGGAGCCCAGGAAGTCTCAGATCAAAGTGCTGGTCAGTTAGGTTCCTGGTGAGTTCTCTCTGCCTGGATTGTGGATGACTGTCCTCTCTCTGTCTTCTTAAATGGCCTTTTCTCTGTGGTCAAAGGAAGAGAGAGAGAGAGTGAGATAGGGCTTCCTCCTTTTCCAGTCCATTTGGGTTAGGGCCCCATCCTTCTGTCCTTATTTAAACCTAGTTACTTCCTAAAGACTTTATCTCAAGATACAGTCACATTGAGGATTATGAGTTCCTTTGAGTTGCTGTGGAAACTATGGTGTCTTAGTCTGTTTGGTCTGCCAAAACAAAATGCCATTACCCTGGGAGGCTTAAACAACAGAACTTGAACTTCTCACCATTCTGGAGGTTGGAGGTCTAAGATCAGAGTGCTGGCAGCATTGGGTTCAGATGAGGGATCTCTTCCTGGCTTGCAGATGGCTGCTTTCTCTCTGTGTCCTCACGTGGCCAGAGAGAGAGGAAGCAAGCTATCTAGTGTCTAATCCCAACATGGGGGCCACATCCTTATGACTTCCCAAGGCCTCATCTCCGAATACTATCACATTGCGGGTTAGGACTTCAACATAGCAATTTTCCGAGGATACAAACATTCAGTCCAAAACTGATAAAGTAGCAAATGATCAAGGACTTGCAGAATCTGGACTCTGAAATATCAGGTCAGGGAGGAGAATAGGACACTATCATGACTCCTTAGTCAGGAGGTAAATGCCTGGATACCATCAGGATATTGCATTGACCAGATGACATCAGAGTCTGCCTGTATTGGTTAAAGGCTGCCTGGGAGAAGTGTGTCTTATTTGTCCCATTTGTCCCAATTCCAGATCTTGTGGAACTGTTGTCCCTAAGAGGTCTGACCTCACACAAATCAAGTGTGCCATGATTTTTGGTGAATGATTAGATCAGGTTTCCTATTCTTTTTATTTATAAAAAAGAAAATCCCAGGGCTTCTGGGGAGGAAGTACAGGGTCTGAGAAGTATTTATCACACTGTTTAAAATATTTTGACTTTCTAAAATACTTACTTCTGAGAGAGAAATTATCACACAAAAACATCTTATCTATTCTCACTAGTAGATTTTTACAGATGAACTTTAGAATTATTTTCCAATAAATATCTAGGTTCCAATAAAATCTCTTGAGATTTTGATTGGAATTGTGTTAAATCTATGAATGATTTCATAAAGCCTGGACATTTTAACAGTATTGAACTGTTTCATTCAGGAACATGGTAGGTTTCTACATCTTTTTTGGGTCATTCATGTCTAGCAGTAAAATTGTTTTCTTCATATAAAGTCTTCACTTTCTCTTGTAAATGTTATACTTCAGTATGTTATCTTTAAAAAGATTTTTTATTTTTGTTTTGGCTATTTCTCATGGCATGTAGGATCTTAGTTCCCTGTCCAGGGATTGAACCCAGGCCCCCTGCAGTGGAAGTTCAAAATCCTAACTATAGGACTTCCAGGGAATTTCTAGAGTGTTTTTTGTTTATTTGTTTGTTGTTGTTACTATGCATGGGATAGTTGTCCAGTATTTGTTCTAACAATTGCTATTATAATGTATTGATTCCTATGTATTTTTCTTATATTAGGCCACCTTATTGAACTCTCCTATTAGTATTAACCATTTTAAAGTTTTTTCTTTTGAGCTTTTAGTCATACTCACCACATATAATAGTTTTACACTCTTCTTTCCAATCGTTGTAAGTCTTATTTCTGTTGCCTGCCCTGTTCTTGATGTTCCACACCACCCCCCTCCCCCCCATTAAATAGTGATGGTAGAGCATGCATATTTTTCTTGGTCTTGATTTTATGGAAATATCCACCTTGTGCCAGTCCATCATAGCCCGTTTTCCCTCATATTTGTTCCTTGACTTTCCTTGCTCAGTTCTGCTGCAGGGGGCTGACATTTGTGAGTTGCAGGTCCCAATGCTCTCAAGTCAACTGGTGTCCATCAGGGTTCAGCGAACAGGAGGCCCTGGGAAGGATTAATGAACAGAAGGTAGGGAGAAAGTCAGAGCGTCTATCCCCTGTTTTCTTCCACAGGTAATAACTGCAGTTGCTGCTGCCTCAATTTCATGGTTCTGGCTCTGCTGGACAGCTGTCTCCATGGTCCCGCTTCTGTTGGGTGAATCTGGTCCTTAAGTTCAGGAAATATCTTTCCTTTTTTGTTCCTCCAGCTAGGCTGCCCTCTGTTCCCAGCAAGAGGGCCCCTGCCCTATAGATCCCTTGTTTTATTTTTATTTTTTTGTGTCGCTTGGGCTTCTCCAGTTGTGGTATATGGGCTTAGTTGCCCCCTGGCATATGGGATCTTAGTTCCCTGACCAGGTATTGAACCTGCACCTGTTGCATTAGAAGGCTGATTCTTAACCATTGGACTACCAGGGAAGTCCCTAGACCCCTTGTTTTAGAGGGCCCACATACCACAAACACTCAAAATAATGGTTGAAGACCTCATGGTTGCTTCCATGTGTTGGGATCCAGCATCAGTACTGGCACGGGATGGCTTGCAACCTTAAACATCTATTTTTCTGGTTAACACAGTGCAAGCTCCAAGGAGATGCTTTCCTATATCTCTTGCTCTGTGTCCTCAAAGCAAAAGACCTGCACCTGAGAGCCTTGCAGTTGTGTGGGTTGAGTTGCTGGTGATAGATACTGTTGGTGATAGGTACTGCTTTGAGTTGTTGAGAGGATCCGAGGGTGGAGGCACTTTGATAAAAGAAAAGATGAAATGATTAACTTGTCAAATCCTTCCTCCCAGGTAGATTTTTGAATAAGGAAGTATCTTTTCCCAGCAGTGATGCGCATCCATTTTCTTGCTTCCCTTTGTGTTCCAATTCGCGGTTCAGAGTTACACATGAATTAGGGCAGTGTTTTGAACAGTAGCACACAGTAGCTAAAGAATGTTTTGCAATATTATGCTCTTGCAGTTCATATTGCTGTTTTTAAAGTTTATTTATTTTTGTTTATCTTCGATGCGCTGGCTCTTCCTTGCTGTGCACAGCCTTTCTCTAGACGTAGCAAGAAGGGGCTACTCTCTAGTTGCAGTGCACAGGCTTCTCATTGTGGTGGATTCTCTTGTTGCAGATCATGGGCCCTAGGGAGTGTGCGCGGGCTTCAGTAGTTGCAGCATGAGGGCTCAGTAGTTGTTCATGGGCTTAGTTGTTCTGGGGCATATGGGATCTTCCAGGACTAGGGATTGAACCTATGTCTGCTGCATTGGCAGACAGATTCTTAACCTGCTGGTCATATTGCTCTTAAACTACAAGTATATTTCTCTAGATCCAACCTGCATTTTGGCCTAAAATCCAGAAACATTCTTTTGATAACTTGTGTGGAACATGATTTGAATTTGTTTCTAGTGATGTGGCCTCAACTGAGCCAATAGTCATGAAGTTCTTTAGGGAAACTCAGAGATTATTTATGATATGTCTTGGATCTATCTGTAGATGAAATACATTTAAATTTGACTTTATAGCCACTTAAGACACGTAATGGAGATGTCGATTAAATGTTGTTAAAGCCATTAAATTTAATTTAGAAAGGATATAAGATATACTAGGAGAGCTAAATGAAATAATAGAAGATCCTTAAATACAGAACCAAGTATGGTCTTTGGTGGATAATTAAATTAATTTTGGATTTGTGCTATCCACAGTTTTTTGATATGAACTATTGTTTGTTATTTATAATATAACCAAAAGCATATCTAAGTTTGGCAATTTCTCAGAGGGATTAAAAATATTAAATTGTAAAGAAAATGGAATTAAACTATTTATAACCAAAAGTGATATTCTAACAAAATAAAAGGAAATTAGAACAAGGAAATGTAAATGTTTTTATGACTTTAAAGAAAATTTACATATGATTAATCCCAAAGTAATGTTTGTAGTAACTATTTCCAATCATTACTGATCAAGTTATGGTCTTGTAGAGAGATTTGAATCAATTAAGCAATGTGCTGTGATTTTTGGTTTTCTTCATTCTGGCATTTGAAAGAGGAACTTAATAAATATTGTGTGGATCTAGGAGTTACTTTAAAAGCTAGTAAATATCATGCTGTATGTGATAATGATTTATATGGTAGATATAATACAGCATTTTTTGCATTAACAATAATTTGTCATATGTGATTGTTACAGTTCTTGACCATACCGTATAAAATTCCAAATGAAAGCATTGATTTAAGAATTTTATTGACACTTTCAATAGAAGTGCTAGTGCTTCAGTGAAGTTTCTCCAAATTAAAATTATTAAAAAAAACCTAGGAACTACAGTGAATCAAAAACAGTTATCAAAAACATTTGGCATTACTATCAATGCTATATACCTAGGAACTACAGTGAATCAAAAACAGTTATCAAAAACATTTGGCATTACTATCAATGCTATATAATGTTATGTGAAAGTCCTGATTATAACAATAGTGATTTTTCTGAAACAAAAATCAAGAAGAATAAGTCTTATGATATACATATTACAAATCAGTTCTTAATATCTTTATTTTATTACTTATCTACACATTGTTGGTCCATCAATGCATGTACAATAGTAATTAATTTGGTTGTATTTGATATTTTGCCATACAAAAAACTTTTTTTCATACAAAAATCATGATTTTATGCCTATTTGAAAATTTTATTGTCATAAAGATATTTGTCAGGTAGAAAGAATATTTTTAGTTAACAGTCATTGTAACCTGCCAGGCTCCACTGTCCATGGAATTTTCCAGGCAAGAATACTGGAGTGGGTTGCCATTTCCCATTTCAGGAGATCTTCCCAGCCCAGGAATTAAACCCATGTTTCTTGTGTCTCCTGCATTGGCAGGTGGGTTCTTTACCACAAGGCCACCTGGGAAACCCTAACATTTAGACATATGGTATGTGGGCCTCCATTTGTATGCTTGCCCTAGGCTCTTTGTTAGGGGTGAGCCTCTTTGTTGAGGGCTGGTACTGACACTCCTCTATCAACTTCCTCTTGCCTTCTTGGCTTCTTGGTTCTTCCATTTTCCTTTCATTTTGCACGGATAAGCAACCACTTGAATATTTTCTTAAATGTCCCTTTCTTTTTTACATGAAAGGTAAAGTTATGGGTTGAAGAGTGTCCCCCCAGAATGAATGTTGAATCCTTATCCTCATGCCCTCAAAATATGGCCTTATTTAGAAATAGTGTCATTGCAGATGTAATTAGTTAAGATGAGGTTATGCTGGAGCAGGGTAACCTCTTAATTCAATATGACTAGTGTTCTTATAAAAAGAGAGAAACTTGGAAACAGAGGTAAGGATGATGTGAGAGAAGATGGTCATGTGCTGACCCAGGCAGAGATTGGAGTGAAGCTTCTATGAGCTGAGACATGTCAAGAATTGCCAGCAGACACTGGAGGTTAGAAGAAACCAGGAAGGATTCTCCGCTACAGGTTTCAGAGGGATCCTGGTCCCATTAACACCTTGATTTTGAACTTCTAGCCTCTAGAACTGTGTGACAATGAATCGCCGATGTTTTCAGACACCTAGTTTGCGATACTTCTCATGGAAACACTAGGAAACTAATACGGGTAGTACATTAGAGATGCTCTTTGCCTGTTGTACAAGTGCTCTGCAGGTTAAGTACCTAGAAGCACATCCTCGGGGTCATAACAAACCTGTATTTTTCATCTTAACAGGTACTCGAGATT
This sequence comes from Cervus canadensis, assembly GCF_019320065.1. Lineage (NCBI taxonomy): Eukaryota > Metazoa > Chordata > Mammalia > Artiodactyla > Cervidae > Cervus > Cervus canadensis. The sequence goes on from NC_057388.1 coordinate 98,764,833, forward strand.
GCCCTCCACTGTGGCGGTGTCAGTTTATGCTCCTGCCAGCTGTGCCTGAGAGCACGTTTCCTTTGCCCTGGCCAACACTTGACATTAACAGCCATGTAATTTTTTCCCCATCTGATGTGTAAAAAGCAGTATTTTAAAAAAAAATTGTTTTCCCTGATTACTAGTGAGATTGAGTTTTTTTTTCCCCATATGTTAATTTTTCGTTTGAACTTCTTCTTCTGTAAATTGTCTTTATAAGCTCTGCCTGATTTTCTGTTGTGTTGTCTTATTCCTACCAATCATGAATATTTCTTTACACAGGAGATGATCTTATTCATTTAAAACCATTTCTAGTATAGGAAGAGCTTTCAAATATTGAGAATTTTTTTTTTTTTGGTTTAATTGGTGGTCTTTTCAGCTTCTAGTGAGATGAACAAATGATATTTATTTGACCTATTGATATGAGGCACCTGTAACTGTAAGAACCTTAAAAAGCAGACCAGTTAAATATTTTATGGGCGAGAGGAATGATGCCAGTGTGGAGCTTTTCAAAACATGTTTAGAGAGCTACCTAGTTAGAACAGAGAGTGTGTCTAAGGGAATATGATGATCAACTCTAGAAAACAAGCTGAAGCCTTTGTGGGGTGGAGTACAGAGTTTGAGCTTTACTGCAGAGGTGAGATGAAATCACTGCAGTGTTTGGAGTAAAGGACTGAAGGATTTAAGAAGACTAATATGATGCTGCGGTGGAGGAAGAAGAAAATCAAAGCAAAGAGAAAACTTAGATACTCAGTGGTAAGATGAAAATAGCCTAAAAAGGAAGACAAGACTGAAGGTAGGTAAGTACACCAATGTAACTCTGATGAGAGATTTAGGGAGAAGGTCTTTATAGGGAAAGAAGTGTACCTATTCAAGCATAAGAACTAGCATGTCACAGACTTGGGGGACTTTGTCAGGAGGGCTAAAGTAGAAGATAACTTTTGGGTTTCAGATGATGTCCAAGTTGCACAAAGTTATTTAGGAAGATAGAAATCAGAATATGTAGAGGGCCTTTTCTCTGGGCAGTGATGTAATACTGATGGAAGGCTAAGAGAAAGCACACCTCATCAACTTTTATTTCCAATTGACAATGTCAAAGAGAGTGATTTTCAGACTGAAGGTGGAGTGTAGGGTAGAACAAATATGATAACTGAAAATAGTTCAGAGGGTGAGAAATTGTAGAAGAGCATCTATCTGCTCTGTGTAAAGTGTACCCCAGGAAACTGAGAGACCTTTTAATGGTATCTTTATGTTTTAACTTTAATGATATCTCTGAATCTCTGATGTTGACCTTTGAGAAAGCCTGAAAAATGTGAACTTAGAAGGCTATGGTTTTTCCAGTAGTCATGTATGGATGTGAGAGTTGGACTATAAGGAAAGCTGAGTGCCGAAGAATTGATGCTTTAGAACTGTGGTGTTGGAGAAGACTCTTGAGAGTCCCTTGGACTGCAAGGAGATTCAACTAGTCCATCCTAAAGGAGATCAGTCCTGAATATTCATTGGAAGGACTGATGCTGAAGCTGAAACTCCAATACTTTGTCCACCTGATGTGAAGAGTTGACTCATTTGAAAAGACCCTGACGCTGGGGAAGATTGAAGGTGAGAGAAAAAGGGGATGACAGAGGATGAGATGGTTGGATGGTATCACCGACTCAGCAGACATGAGTTTGAGTAAACTCCGGGAGTTGGTGATGGACAGGGAGGCCTGGCGTACTGCAGTCCATGGAGTCACAAAGAGTTGGACATGACTAAGCAAATGAACTGAACTGAACTGAAAAGTAGATGTGTATGTGCTTGTGTGCATGTCCGCAAATGGAATTCCAAATTTCAAAAACATAGATTTCACAAACTGCGAATCCACAGTAATCTTAATGTCATTTCAGGGCAAGATCCTAGGACAGCATTCCAAAGGGATGGCATGTGAACTCGTAGAAGAGGAGGCGAGGATCATTGGAACTCTACATGGGTCGTGTAAAAAACTGGCTGATCATGTTTTCTTCTTCATCAGTTGCCATGACTGTTAGATCAAGGATCACTGTTGGTTGCAAGAAGCACAAACAATGAGGAGGTACCAGAAGCCCAGTAGGAGCAAGCACAAGGAGGAAATGAATATAGAATGTTTAGCCTGGGAGGAAGAAAATATAGCGAGAACATGATGGCTGACGTTAAATATGAGAAGAATCATTATATGGAAGAGGGGTCAGGTATCTGTGGATTTCTCTAAGGCCAGTGGGTAGGATTCCAGGGACCTAGGATGAGACTCAGTATAAGGAAGACCTGTTCAGCCACACATACCATCCAGCAGTGGAACAGAGTGCTTTCCAAGCCAGTGATTTCCCCATCACTGCAAGTGTGCTAGCAGAAGCTGGTTAGTCACTTTTTGGGAAATGTTCTAGAAGAGATTCATGTGTTATTGTGTGGATAACTCTAAGCTTAGTTGGGTCTGACTCCAAAACCCCATGGACTATAGCCCAGCAGGCTCCTCTGTGCATGGGATTTTCCAGGTAAGAATATTGGAGTGGGTAGCCATTTATTCCCTTCTTCAGGAGATGACCCAGGGGTTGAACCCGGGTCTCTTGCATTGCAGGCAGATTCTTTACTGTCTCAACCACTAGGGAAGCCCAAAAGAAGTGAAAGTCGCTCAGTCGTGTCCAACTCTTTGCGACCCCATGGACTATGAAGTCCATGGAATTCTCCAGGCCAGAATACTGGAGGGGGGAACCTTTCCTTTCTCCAGGGGATCTTCCCAACTCAGGGATTGAACCCAGGTCTCCCGCATTGCAGGCGGATTCTTTACCAGCTGAGCCCCAAGGGAAGCCCAAGAATACTGGAGTGGGTAGCCTATCCGTTCTCCAGCAGATCTTCCTGACCCAGGAATCGAACCAGGGTCTCCTGCATTGTAGGCAGATTCTTTATCAACTGAGCTATCAGGGAAGCCCCAAAGTCCTTCCAATTTTGAGCTTCTCTGATTCTAGACCAGCGTAGGTGCAAATGGGAAGGATTAGGTTGGAAATACAGAGACCTTGAAGCTGTACCTAATGGGGTGGAAGGAACTGGAAGAACACAGTGGGAAGACATGTAGATCACTTACTTAAGAAAAGAAAATCATACAGTCATATAGTCTAGAGGAAGAATCCACTGTCTATTTTAACTGCAAGGACCAGGATCATCCTCAAATTGTTTAGAGTTGTGCATGAGCAAGTATCCAAGGCCACTTTAAAAGAGGCCTCAAATCAGTATCTTTTATAGGGTTTCTGGGATGTGATGAAGGACAGACGTTTCAAAATACAATTTTAATGGTGGTCAGAAAAGATGATGACACAGTTCATCATCACAGTCCCATTGAGGACCACTGCGAGGGGCATGGCATGTCACTGGAAGCAGGCCTAAGGCACAGGCCAGGAGAAAAAGTTAAAAAGCAAGAGTAAGAGAGGAGTGGAATAATGGCAGCGGGAGGAAGGATAGGACACAGTGGACAGGTATAGTGGACAGGTACATTTACTACAAAAGCAGCTGCCTGGGCTTGCAGAGGTCTCAGGGGCTCCTCTTTGAGCTGGTTCTCAGGGGGCAGGTAAGGTGGGTACCAGACTCAATAGAGACTGAGGCTCTACTGCTGGTGTGCCCCAAGTTCCTGAGTGACCTTGTGGATGTCATTTCATCTTGCTGCCTCCTCCTTGTTGTCAAGGGCAGGCATACTGCTAACCTAAAAGTACTCTGAGCTTTACCAGAGAAAAGAGGTCCAGAAATTTAAGACATTGTCTGCCTGTGTAGGAAGTGTCTACACTTGTTTCTGTTTTTTTACGGTTGAGAGAGGGAGAGCAGGTAAGTGGAGGGTGGAGAGAAAGGTGAGAAGACATTGTGGCCAAAGTCGGCCTAGCTCCCCCCCACCCCCCCATCGTCCCAGGGAGCCCGGGGCCGGGATGTGGCCGGAGCGGGCTGGGGGCGGGGGCATGCTGCAGCCCGCAGGCAGCCGGACACCCAAGGACCTGAGCGGACATCCTCGGGCTCTGCGGGCGCTTCAGCAAGTCCCATTGCAGCATCAGGGACCAAAAGCGAGGCGCGCCCCTCCCCCACTAGATGGCACTGAAACGCCTCGTTGGAGATATTCAGAATGCAGGAACCTAGGGAAAAAAAGACAAAAAGAATATGGTGGAGGTGCGCTCATTTTGGCTCGCCGGCCCAGTTGTGCAAAGCAGGGTGCCAGACCCTCTGTTTCCCCAGGGCAGCCCTTCACTCGGCACTGCGGGCCTTCGGCTTTGGAATGAGAGTGAAAATGAGGGGTGAGCCTTAGAGCGGAGAACCTAAGATTTCGACCTGGGAGGGAGGCACCCAGCCCTGCGGCGGCTTCTCACGTGAGCCGGGCGGTGTGTGTTGGGAGGATGAAGCTGGCTCGTTTGGGGCCCGCTCGCTTAAGGTCTGGGGTCTCTCCGCGCCACCTCCCAGAGTCCTCGGAGAGCCTAAATCCAGCCGCCACCCGGATAAAGACAACCCCCAAACCGAGGTGTCATTTAACCCCACTTCCCCACCTCCAAGCGTGAGCCCCCCAGGCCTTTCCAAAATCTATTAAGCACGCTCCGGCCTCCACCCCCAGAAAATTCTGTCCCTCTTGTCTAGAAAGCATCAGTCAATTTTCTCTTCCTGCTGAGGAGGGAGGTGGAGGTGGGTGTGTGTCGGAGTGTCTAGCGCTGGCGTGGGGCTGGACCGGGGCTGGTGCCGACAACCCCGCGGACGCACTCGGCCCCGGGTGGAAACGCCTGTAGCGGGTTAGGGCAGCGCCTGTGGCTTTCTGGGGGGAAAACAAAGATCAAATACAATCCAGGACATAGGCAACCGAATCCGGGGACGCAGGGGAACTTGCTCAGTCCCTCTGAAGGCCCACTCCACAATAAGCAGTCTTTTCTTTCAAGAACTCTGGTTTATTTAAGGGAATTTTGTACTACTGAAAAGAGATAAACGGAGATGGAGGCAACATCCTTACATTTATACTAACGCCCGTAAACATGCTACATATCACATATATGTATATGTGCATAAATATGGATGTGGTTGTGCACATACCTAGCCAGACACCATTGACTTGCCTGGTCACAGAATAAGGCTTAGACATCCTGTGCCTGGGAAATGGTGCACTTTGTCTTTAAGGATGCTAGAAAAATAAGAGATGAGGCTCACGTTGCACGGATGACATCACTAGCTTTTGGCTGCGCGCTCCGTGTTCTCGTCTGTGGGTTTCAGCCAAGGCTGCAGCGCCCGGCGCCCGAGCAAGCGAGCAAAGCCGCGGCTTCCTCCAGCGCCCCGCAGCCGGGCGATGCGATTTCCCGAGCCTCCCCGGCGCAGCCTGGGCTCTCGCTGCCTGGCACCGGCCGAGACCGCGAGGTCCCGGAGCCGCCGCGGCTAGAGGAGGAGGCAGGGACGGGGAGCTGAGAGTCCCAGCCTCCCTCCCCCACCCTCGCCCCATTCACCTCGGCGACCACCGCGCCTGGAGCCGGATCGTGGAACGCCGAGGCCGGACCCGACTCTGCGCGCTGCCGAGTGAGCCGGCATCTCAACCCCTGGGTGGGCTGCGAAGAAAATGGTGCAGTCTGAGAGCGGCTGACCCCAGCTGGACCGAGCAGACGGAGTGCTGGAGTGTCGGGGCTCAGGTGGCGGGAGAAGGGGGCGGATTGCGTCGAAGGGCCGGAGCCGTGGTTTTTCTGGGTACCTGCAGCACCCGGGCAGCACGTTCCCGGGGCTACACGGGAGCCCGATGAAGTGAGGCGGAGGCGTCGCGGGAGAGGCGGGTTTGAAGGTGGCCGGGTGGACACTTCGGGAAGAAGACGGCAGTGGTGGGGGCGGCATGACGCCCTGGAGGCCGGCTGCTGGGCGGGCCGGGCGCCGCGATCGCGCGACCTGTCCATGGTGTTGAAGGCGCCGTGTGTCGAGCTCCGCGCACCCCGCGCTGTGCGCCCCGCCGGGTGCACCCTCCTCGGCGCAGCCAGCCTCTCGCGCCCGCGGGCTGCAGCCCAGTCTCCGCAAAGCCCCGACCGAGGCTCGTCCGGTAACGCCGTCTGGGTGACCGCACCGTCGGCCCGAGGGGCCGCCTGAATGGCGAAGCAAGAGGCAGACGACCCGGGAGCTCGCGGGGAAAGTTCGGCCGAGACCGTGCACCGACTGGGAGCCCGCCTCTGAGCCCTGCGCGCTGGCAAGAAGGAGCAAAGGACCTGCTGGTGACCAGAGGACAGATAATTAAAAAAAATTTTTTTTGGTAAAAGACCCAATCCAGAGAAGAAGAATATTTCTTCTCTTGCAGACCAGGAAGGGTAGAGTCGCTGAAGGGCGACCCAGGCGGGACTCAGGGCAGCCTACCCTGGCATCTGGAGGTTTCCTGCGCTGGCCGGCCGCATCCGGGGTGATTCAATTTATCCCGTCGCCTAGCATCTCCTCTTGATAGACCCCCTCCCCCAAGAAAGCCAAGCAAGTGGGTCCCGCCACCCTGCACAAAGAAAGCTCAGGAGTCCCACTGCAGCGGAGGGCACTTGGTGTTTAGTTTCCGGCCCGAGGACAGCGTCGCCCGAAACCCGGCTGAGTGCTGCGGACGCGGCAGGGTCCGAGCAGCCGCTTCTTGCCGGGCAGGGAGGGGGCGGGAGGCGGCCTGGCCGGGCGCGCCGCCGCCCGAGGCTGCGCCTGCTCGGGAGGACGCCCAGGGGATCGCCGGAGCCTCTCCCGATCAGAACTTTTTACGCTTCCCGCCCCCATCCCCTGCAGTCCCGGGGCTGCGCAGCAGCAGGCAGGGGCCGAGGGGCGCCGCTGCGGAGTCCCCTTGCCGTCCCCTCCTCGGCTCGGCCGCCCGCAGCTTTGTTCCGGGCGCGCGGAGGGAAGGCGAGGCTGCGGCGGATCATGCCCAAGGTGTAGCCGCGAAGCGGAGGCATGGCTGCCGGAAGGTTACTGCTGTACACCGGCCTCTCGCTAGCGCTCTGCGCCCTCGGCATGCTGGCCGTGGCCATCTGCTCAGACCACTGGTACGAGACGGACGCCAGGAAGCACAGGGACAGATGCAAGGCCTTCAACACTCGCCGGATCGACCCCGGCTTCATTTACAACAACAACAACAACTTGCCACTCCGGGCCAGCCGCTCGCGCCTGGACCGCTGGGAGGGCAAGCTCCTCCGGGCCCGGAATCGCCGGCAGCTGTTCGCCATGAGCCCAGCCGACGAGTGCAGCCGGCAGTACAACTCCACCAACATGGGCCTCTGGAGGAAGTGCCACCGACAAGGCTTCGACCCCGAGATCGCGGCCCTGATTCGGAAAGGTAAGCGCATGGAGGCGAGGCGTGGCGCTGCGGAGAGCCGCGCGCCTCTAGGCCCGGCTGCCCTCGCCTGCCTTCGCCTGGCCGCAGCCTCTCAGATCTCTTGGTACCAGGAGGTCAGGTTATCCAGGCTCGGCTGAGCCTTGAAGTGGCCACATCTTGCCTCCCAACAGCTCGTAATGACGCTTACCTCTCCCTACTCAGCCTCTGGTCTTGGGTTTTTCTGACGGGATTCCGATAGAATCTCATGGTCCAGGGGTTTTACCCAGGAAGATGCTTCAGTAGTCTCTGAAGAGGAAGGGAATCTGTAATTTTGTGCGGTTAACAGAGGAATGAAACCCTTTAAGAGTGTTATGTCAGGGTAGACAGACTCCTAGTTTTAATCTTTGTTTTACGTGTTGAACTGATTCATCAAGGGCAACTGGGGAAACATCTCATAGGGAAGGCCTTATTCATGCCAGAAATGTTGAAGTGCTGTACCCTGCCCGGCATAATGCAGGCACTAGTCATAGAAACATTAATAAATCAGAGCCCCGGCCCTGTTTCAGCCCAAAGCCTGTTGACCTGTAGCAGCACACCACAGTTCTTGATTTCTCTTTTTGAGTGGTTGACAAAAATGTCTCCTGCACATTGAATATTAGCAGCATCTAATAAGCACAGGAAAGTAGTTTTTTCCCCCCAGTAACACCAGAGTGGGTACTTAAGAGGAAAAATGCTGGTTTCGAAGATTTGTAGAAAGAATATCCAGAGTATACGAAAGCAGAAAACAAACTGCATTTGCTAATGATAAAAATTTACTTGATTTTTTAATATGATCACAAAAATTTTTTAAAGTCTGCTCATCTGATGCAGTTTGTAGATCTTGCATGATTTATACTTTGGGGAGCATCCTGTTCCATTAGCCCACTGAAATATTGTTTGTGTGTATATTAATATTGCTTTGAAGAAGGGAATATGCATGCTGGAATATGCATTAATGATAGCTGCACCCTGGAAGTTGTGGTGCAATTTGATGAGTTCCTCCCACCCCCTTCATTTTCTTCATCTGTTAAATGGTAATACCAAGGTGAAAACAACGCTGTTGTCTGAAAGGTCTTTGTGGCTACCATATGAGGTAGTTTTTCCTAATGTCAATAATTACACTGCAGGGTTGCTGCTATTTTAAAATCTTGTGTATGACAACTGATGTTCTTTGATTTGTTAAAATGTTGAAGTGGATCAGAAAAAAAATTGTTAATTTGAAAAAAAAAAAGTCAGTTGTTTAAGAAAGACAAACAGTGGGTATAGTTTGGGTGGCCACTCAGATTTAGGTGGGTAGGTTCAGAAAGAGAATCCATCTTAGTATTTGTTCTGCATCTTCTGTAGAATTACTAGGGATTTTAGATGATTTTGTTAAGAATGTGTTACTATTACAAGCATCACATCTGCTTCATGGTTAGACTCTTAGTAAAGTAGGGTGACCCGCTTGGAGCTCTACAACTTTGTCAAACTGTACAGGATATTAGAGATTTGCAGAAGAGAGAATCTTGGGTTTGGGAAAGAAGAGGAAGCAAAATAGATTTTGACAATGGTTGACTTTGTAATAGTTTTCAAATTCTAAGATTCAGGAAAATGTTACTTTATGTGTCATTTTCTGCTTTCATTAAAATTGGAATGATAGGAAGTTAGCTGAAATGTGAGGAAGGATTCATGTTACTAACGACTGATAAACACTTGTAGGACTTGCTGAAAGACATTCTTGAATTTCCTTTCTTGAACATCTTGTGGAACAAGACTGGTATCCTTCTGCCTGATATTGGTTAACCCCACTGAGAAAAAGGGGACTGGAATTCATGACTTCTGGTAGTTCCATTGAGAGCTTTGATTCCATGTTGCTCTGCTTGGCAATCGGACTAGAAAGGTTGACTTGGTCTGTGCACCAGAGGGATTGGTTACCATAGTGACATGTTCTTCCGGTGAAGCTGGAAGCACAGCGACAGGGAAAGGGATAGGGGAAGAATGTACAACATTTTGACTTTGTATGGGCTGATTTTGAATTGAAGCAACAGAAAATGGACAGGGCACAGCAGGGGGATTGAATACACTGATACCTTGAGTTGGCAGGGCATTGTGTTTCACTTGAACTAATGGAAACACTGTTTCCCATCACCCAAAATTCAGCAATCACTGTCAGCTGCAAGCACCTGCTTACCATGGCCATTTCTGTCCATTTGACATTCTTGTTAGGTATTATTGAGATAGATAGCATGCCAGACTTACAAATCTTGAAAGACTTAAGGTAACTATCTTCATTTTTAATCTCAAAACATAATCTTTGAAAGCCAGATCTGCTTTTTCTCAGCAGTGATGGACACACTGTGGAAATAAGTGCATCTTATGTTAGGAGAATTCACAAGCAATTCTAGTAGCATGCAGAATGTTCTTCCTAGATGTGCAGATTTTAGAAGGAAGTTAAAAAATAAAAAAATAAATTGATATCTTTTGTTTAAGTTTAAGACATCTTAGAGAAAAATATTTACCTCACAGTGTTTATTAGCAGTCTCAAAACCTATCTTAGACCTTTGGTTTTTTGGGAAACATCTTAGATTAAAATTCTGGAGATATGTGTTGGGCAGGGGGGAAAGGGAAATCAGAAAAAAAAATATGTAAAATCTGTCAATATTATGTGAAAATTAAAGATTTATCCTAGAGTCCTAAAGAACTCAATCGTTTATTAAGTCAATGTTCATTACATTAGAAAATGCTGTTTGTGCATTTTACAATAATACCACATAATTAATAAGGAAAAAAATCAAATCTATATCTGATTTGAAGACAAAGTCCTTTGGATTCATATGCTTTCTGAAATCCGTTTCTTGCCCTGCTGATATGACTGTGCCCACAAGAAGACGTTTCTGATCACTGTGTATTTATTTGTTTGTCTTATTGAACCATAAGTTCCTGGAGGGCAGGAAAGATAATCATTTGTAAAATACATCCGCCCGATGCTTGGTACTTGGGAAGTAACTCATACAAATTAGGTTCTCAGAAATGTATCCATCAAAAGCTTATTCTAATTGCTGGAACACTGTGTGGGAATCCAAATAAAGGATTAGTCAGAAAATTGTGATAGAAAAAAAGGACCAGTGTGACTCTCAGGGCAGCTTAATATTGCAACAGAGGCTTCATAATTTAACAAGGGAGATTTCTTGAGCAAAAGCTTTGCTAAGGAGTAAGAGCAACACAATACAGTTTTGGATAACACATGTCAATGAATAGACACATATCACCCACAATCGTTATTTTTCACGTTAGACAAAATTTTAATTTTTTCCTTCTTGAGGGTAGGATTTGAGTAGAAGATGTAGCAAAGATCACTCATCCTTGAATTCCCATCTGTGTCTATAATCAGGTCCTCTCATTTTCTTTCTTTTCAATCTCATCTGTGTCTTCCCGGTAAGTCACTGTGAGCACTGGGGACAGATGAATGACAGGATCAGTTTCTGAAATCCTAGAGACTTCCAAACTGTTAGAAGGAGCAAACACAGGGAGGAGTTTGTTCCAGGGAAGATTCAGATTCTTTGGTTAGTACTGAAATGTTATGTTGATACGGCTTGAAATCAGTAGACCTTCAACTGACATGCTAAGAACTTCTTTATTATTTGAAAATAGGCCTTATAGGAGAACTTGACCTAAATAATTATGGAGTGGTAGTCAATGTTCTAAAGTTTGTGTTAATAAAACCTTGTACACATTCACAGATTAATAATGGACTCAGCAAGTGTTTGCTGCACAGGTATTAGCGAATGGGCCCATATCACTGGAACAAAGACTGGTCCTTAGAATTTCCATCGTTCTGTTAGTATCACATAGAGTAAGTGCTGAGTCTGGGAGAACCAGAGTGACAGAAACAGATGCAGAGAAACACAGAGGTGGTGATGCTCCATTGTGTCCACAGTGGGATGAGGTCAGGTGGGAGGGAGTTAGGAAGAGTTGCCCTGAGGAAATGAAATTTGAACAAGATCTTCAGGACGTTTGGGGGCGGATGGGGAGGAAGGGCATTTCAGGCAAAGAGGCCAGCACAGGCACAGCCTTGGAGGTGTGAACCTGCTGTTTGGCCTTGTGAGTGTTGATTTCTAGGGCGAGGGAGAGGAGCAGACCAGGAGCTGGAGAGCAGGCGGGGACGGCGTTACGGAGCTTGTGGACTGAGATCCCCTGTAGCAGTGCTGCCCAAAGGGTGGCCACCAGCCACAGGTGTCTGTTTAAACTTAAAATAGTCATACTGAAATAAATTTAAAAATCACTCCCTTGGTCACATTACAGATGCTCAACAGCCATATGTGGCTAATGGCCATCATTTCAGATAGTAATAGTATTTCAGTTCAGTTCAATTCAGTTGCTCAGTTGTGTCCGACTCTTTGCGACCCCACGGACTGCAGCACACCAGGCCTCCCTTGTCCATCACTAGCTCCCGGAGTTTACTCAAACTCATGTCCATTGAGTCAGTGATGCCATCCAACCATCTCATCCTCTGTTGTCCCCTTCTCCTCTCGCCTTCAATCTTTTCCAGCATCAGGGTCTTTTCAAATGAGAGCTCTTTGCATCAGGTGGCCAAAGTATTGGAGTTTCAGCTTCAACATCAGTCCTTCCAATGAATATTCAGGACTTATTTCCTTTAGGATGGACTGGTTGGATCTCCTTGCAGTCCAAGGGGCTCTCAAGAGTCTTCTGCAATACCATAGTTCAAAACCATCAATTCTTCACCACTCAGTCGAAGTAAGAGTATTACTATTTATTATTAGTATTACTATTTGATTAATAGTGATCAAACTTGATGGTCAGGTACTCTTCTAAGAGTTTTATGTTTATTAGGTAACTTATTCTTCATGATACTGCGCTGAGGTGGGTATTTTTATTATTTATCTCTATTTTACAGTTGAGGAAACTGACACACAAAGCTCTCTTAACTTGTCACATTCTCATGATAAGAAAATGAAGGTGTCAGGCTTTGAATTCTGGCTCTGGGTTTGGAGACTTACCCACCCCACTCTACTGTCGCCAGAGAGTCTGTTGGGGCGGGAGTGGGTAGAGAAGAGGCTGGTGTATTGATTCCCCAAATTAAAAAAAAAAGTAGGGTTATTTTGCTGTTTACCTGAAACTAACACAACTTTGTAAATCAACTATTCTTCAATAAAAATAAACTTGCTCTTTCAAAGATATAGAAAAACAGGAAGTAATTTAGAGTCCACAAAGGTGAGACCTGCTGGAAGTCTTCAGGTTAGCACTGAGAGGAAGGTCATTTCAAAGCAAAACATTTCACCTTGCCTTGAGACCCGCCAACAGAATTTCATCCACCTTTTGTCCTGTAATTTTTGAGTATTTCTTTTTCTTTTTTTTTTTTGTTCGCTGTGGTAGATGCTGAGATTATAGAAATGAATGACATACACATTCATTCCACAAATACTTATTGAGGGTCTAGAGGCTGGGCATTGTGGAGAAGCTTACATTCCCTGGTGGGGTGGGCGGTGGAGAGACACAATAAATAAATACAGATGAAATAAAAATAACATCTAACGAGCTAATCAGCATAGAATATAACATGCAGTAGTGAATGCTATGAAATGTCTTCACCCTTGATACGCACAAAGGGGAAGGTGAAACAATAAGCCAAAAGAATAAATAGTTCTATTAGTTTTGGTTTCATAATATCTGGAGGCTTTACCGGCTCACAGGCAGATACATACAAAACCCATGATATCTGTAAAAGGCGTGCATCTCCATGCGTGTATGTTACATGTGTGTTGGGGGAGAACAAAGTCATCATGTGGTTCTTGTCCTGAGGGAGCTTATACTGTCATATGTGAGTAGACCAGGCTCTTTTGCAGGAGGTCACGTCTGTTTCAGCTGGATCAGGAATCATCTGGTCAGGGAGCTCAGGGGTGAGCTCATCTTATTGAGCCAATGAAGTCAAGAGCCTTATTTCTGTTGCAGAGGTCAGTTTATTTATTCTTTTACTGTAGGGTTGGTAAGGATCAATTAGAGGATCGATTCTATATTCCACTTTGGATTGTCAGTTAAAAATATTTTCTCCCTCTTTGCTATTAGTAGGTAATCCTAGGCCTTCAGGCAGAATCCTAAACATACTCTGGATCAGACTCTTCACACACACACGCACACATACACACACCTACCACACACACACACATATACATCTAGACATTGGATAGTAGAGTCACAAGTGTTCATTCAGATGCAGATTCTTTTATAACTTCTTACCCCCAAAAATACACATAGAGAGAAGGCTGTGCATGAGTTGATGGATGAGTGGACAGCACATTTGTTCTAACGTCTTGATTGGACATCTGCTGTTTTTGAGACAATGCATCAGTCAGTCAGTCCAGTCAGTTCAGTTGCTCAGTTGTATCCAACTCTTTGAGACCCTGTGGACTGAAGCATACCAGGCTTCCCTGTCCATCACCAACTCCTGAAGCTTGCTCAAACTCATGTCAGTCGAGTTGGTGATGCCATCCAACCATCTCATTCTCTGTCGTCTCCTTCTCCTCCCGCCCTCAGTCTATCCCAGCATCAGGATCTTTTCTAATGAGTCAGTTCTTCACACCAGGTGGCCAAAGTATTGGAGCTTCAGCTTCAGCATCAGTCCTTCCAATGAATATTCAGGACTGATTTTTTTAGGTTAGGATTGACTGGTTTGATCTTCTTGTAGTCCAAGGGACTCTCAAGTCTTCTCCAACACCACAGTTCAAAAGCATCAATTCTTTGGTGTTCAGCTTTCCTTATAGTCCAACTCTCATATGCATACATGACTACTGGAAAAACCATAGCTTTGACTATATGGACCTTTGTCAGCAAAGTAATGTCTCTGCTTTTTAATATGCTGTCTAGGTTGGTCATAGCTTTTCTTCTAAGGAGCAAGTGTCTTTAATTTCATGGCTTCAGTCACCATCTGCAGTGATTTTGGAGCCCAAGAAAATAAAGTCTGTCACTGTTTCCACGGTTTCCCCATCTATTTGCCATGAAGTGATAGGACCGGATGCCATGATCTTCACATACATTCTTTTAAAGGACTTTGTTTCCTCATGTATAAAAGAGTAGGTTTGGATTGTATGAACGTCAAACCCTTTCACATTTGACGAGAAAGTTAAATGTAGGTGACAGGGGGTAAATAATGGGCAAATGGTTGAGAGAAGGTGAAAGAGAGGGAAAGGAAAGCAGGGTGAGGCAGGGGAAAGAAAGAGCAAATTGAAAGAGATGGAGATGTTTCAGAAAGGATCATGGCAGGGTGGTAGTTTGTAAAAGGAAGAGGTGGAAAACAAAGCAGCTAATTTTGTTCCAGTGTAGGACTGTGTAATAAAAACTCACCATCTCTCTTACTAATGATTTAAAATGCCATGTTGCAGATTGAGGTTAAAAAATCTAAAAACTTGATGGAGAAAGGTTGTGTTGGTTGCATGACAATATGGATGTACTTCATGTACTAAAAGTACAGAACTGTATTCTTTTTATTATTAATTTGTACTGGAGCATAGTTGCTTTACAATGTTGTATCAATTTCTGCTGTACGGCAAAGTGAATCAGCTCTGTGTATGCTCTGTTTTGGATTTCCTTCCCATTTGGGTCACCACAGAGTATTGAATACAGTTTCCTGTGCTATATAGCGGGTTCTCATTAGTTATCTGTTTTATAGATAATATCAGTAGTGTATATATGTCAATCCCAATCTCCCAATTCACCCCGATCTTCCCTTCCCCCTTGGTGTCCATAGTTTGCAGAACTGTATTCTTAAAAATGCTTCATATGATCAATTTTTGTTACATATCAGTTCAGTCGTGTCTGACTCTTTGGGACCCCGTGGTCTGCAGCTCACTGGGCTTCTCTGTCCATCACTAACTCTGTTTCACCACAATTAAAACAAAGAAATTAAGTAAAAGAATTAAGAAACTTAATAGAGAAAGGAACTGGATTCCTGGTGTGTAGAATACTTCGTAACCAAGGATGTTCATTTATTCAACACATTTTTGAGCAGCTACTATGTGCCAGGCACTAACTCTGGTATGTTTTGGACATAGAAGTGAATGAAACAGACAAAATATCTGCCTTCATAGGCCTTCCATTGAAACACCTTTGAGGATTGTATCTTTTTTCTAAACAAAACTTTTCAAGAATACCAGTATATAAAACAAGTAAAAATAATGAATATGTTCCTTGGGTCATTTAAAAACCATTGTATGGTAAAGAACACTTCTCTGTGTTTATTCTAAAAATGCCTTTTGAGTTCCAGCTATTTCAGGCACATTACTTGGGGCTGGAGGATCCTGAGTGAGATAGGTATTAATAGCTCCTGTCCTCAAAGAGAAAAAAGGCAGTATACAGAAGGCTGACAAATAAAAACCCCAAGTTTAGTTCTTTTTTTAAAAAATATTTTAATTTTATTAGAGTATAGTTGATTTACAGTGTTGTGTTGGTTTCAAGTGTGCAGCAAAGTGATTCAGTTATACTTATTATTGTTGTTTAGTCACTAAGTTGTGTCCGACTCTTTATAACTCCATGGACTGTAGCCTGCCAGGCTCCTCTGTCCCTGGGATTTTCCAGTCAAGAATACTGGAGTGGGGTGCCATTTCCTCCTCCAGGGGATCTTCCCAACCCAGGGATGGTACCTGTGTCTCCTGCATTGGCAGGCAGATTCTTTTCCACTGATCCACCAGGGAAGCCCCACATATAAATATGTATCCGTCTGGTCAAGGCGATGGTTTTTCCATTGGTCATGTATGGATGTGAGAGTTGGACTATGAAAAAAGCTGAGTGCCGAAGAATTGATGCTTTTGAACTGTGGTGTTGCAGAAGACTCTTGAGAGTCCCTTGGACTGCAAGGAGATCCAACCAGTCCATCCTAAAGGGAATCAGTCCTGAATATTCATTGGAAGGAGTGATGTTGCAGCTGAAGCTCCAATACTTTGGCCACCTGATGCGTAGAGCTAACTCATTGGAAAAGACCCTGATGCTGGGAAAGATTGAAGGTGGGAGGAGAAGGGGATGACAGAGGATGAGATGGTTGGATGGCATCACTAACTCAATGGACATGAGTTTGAGTAAGTTCTTGGAGTTGGTGATGGACAGCGAGGCCTGGCGTGCTACAGTCCATGGGGTCGCAAAGAGTCAGACACGACTGAGCGACTGAACTGAACTGATATATGTGTATACAAATATATTTATTCTTTCTTAGATTCTTTTCCTCTCATCTTTTATCATAGAGGTTATTACAGAATATTGGATAGAGTTCCCTGTTCTATACAACACATTGCTGTTCTATCTTTTATGTAACGGTGTGCATGTGTTCATCTCGAGCTCCTGATTTATCCCCCTCCTCCATGTTTTCTCTTTGGTAACCATAAGTTTGTTTTTGCTGTCTATGAGTCTGCTTCTGTTTTGTAAAAAAGTTCATTTGTAACTTAAAAAAAAGTTAGATTCTACATATGAGTAATATTATATGATATTGGTCTTTGACTTCTCTTTGTATGATAATCTCTAGGTCCTTCCATGTTGCTGCAAATGGCATTATTTCATTTTTTATGACTGAATAATATTCCATTGTATATATGTACCATGGCTTCTTTATCCATTCCTCTGTCGTTGGACATTTAGATTGCTTCCATGTCTTAGCCATTGTAAAAGGTGCTGCAGTGGACATTGGGATACATGTATCATTTCAGACTATGATTTTGTACAGATATGTGCTCAGGAGTGGGATTACTGGATCATATGGTAACTCTATTTTAAGTTTTTAAAGGGACCTTCATACTGTTCTCCATACCAATTTACATTCCCACCAACAGTGTAGGAGGACTTCCTTTTCTCCACACCCTCTCTAGCATTTGTTTGTAGATTTTCTTTTTTTTTTTTTTTTTTGATGATGGCTGTTCTAACCAGTGTGAGATGGTAACCTCATTGTAGTTTTGATTTGCATTTCTCTGATAATTAGTGATGTTGAGCATCTATTCATGTGCTTTTTGGCCATCTATGTGTCTTCTTTGGAGAAATGCCTATTTAGATCTTCTTCCCATTTTTGGATTGGGTGTTTGTTCTTTTGACGTAGCTGGATGGGCTGTTTGTATGTTTTGGAGATCCAGGTTTGGTTCTTTGAGAGATTTATGTACTGAGGTCCTGAGTGATTCTTGAGTTCTGGAGCAATTAGAGGAAGCTTTGCCAAAAAGGGGACAGCTGGTCCTAAGATGTACTTAGGTTATCTGTGGGTTGATAAAATGAAATCTGAGCCTTAGTTAAAAGTGATTAATTAATAACGACAAGGTAATACTTGTCGAGTCTGCGTTCCACCCACATTTGTCCCCCAGACACCCAGTCCTTCTCCCAAGAAGCAGCTATTGCTCCCAGATTTTAAGAAATCATATCAGAGAAAGTCTGTTCAGCAATATTTAAAAATACCAGCAAGTATAAATATGTCAGGCAACGCACAGGTAATTTAAGGATGAAAAAAGTAAATCTGTATACACAGAGATGATTTTTAAAGCCCTATTCTAGGAGTCACTAGGAATCTTCTACAGGTGATGTTTATTCTGAGCGGAGGTTGCTGTTGGCATTCAGAGAAGTTTGACAGATTTGCTGCTTTTATGGGGGACTGCAGTATCTGAATTATTTCAATTGATTTTTTTTTGGCGTCCAAGTATTTTGCCAAGAAAAGGCAATTTACTTTATATTAGGTCATCTTCATAAATTTATATCATTTCCTGCATTTGAAAATGCCCTGCTGTCCTATATTCTGAAGCTCACTCTGTTGGACACTTTATTTGCTCTAGAGCAATCTCTCATTCAGATTTGCCCTCCATGTCTCTTCATCTTTGTAATAGCAGTTCTATTTAGGCAGACACAACTCTTATTCCCCAAGGCTCTGGAGTGTTTTGTAGACCTGGATGGGATAGGCTCATCTTTACCTTAAAGAAGCTCCGAGCTCCTGTGCTGCTGTGTGCTAATTAACCCAGCATTAGATACCACCTTGTGAGGCTGAGGACACGCGTCCCTTGTCTACTGACAGTTTTGCCCCAGGCTGTATACACTTATGAGTTCATGGAACACATCCGGGAATCACCATGGCACCACTGTCTTATAATAATAAAATAAACAAGTAAACAAAATATGAAAAACTTGTGTTCATTATTAATAGGACCATGGATAATAGGTATGGTTTGTTCATACGATGGAAACTACCACTGTACATTTAAAAGACATCTACTAGACCTACGTGTTTCCAAGTGGAGAAAGATAAAATTGGAGTGAAAGGATCAGGGTGCAGAATGAAATGAGGAGTATGATGCCCTTTATATGAAACTCAAAAACAGATCAGATAACATGAGATATGGTTTATTTGTGTTTATAAAAATATGCATGTGACTAATAAACCCAAAATGAAGGATGATGTTTATCTTTCTCAGGACAAGAAAGGAAATGGAATTGGGATGGAGCTTTCAAATCATCTGTGATATTAATATTTTATTTCTTAAAACAACTACAACAAAAACAGATCTGAAGCCAATGGGACACACGTATGCATGCACACTGAAGCTGTTTGAAAGATTATTGCTATTCTGACCTAAAAAAGTTAACATTTTATTCAGACTCTTCTGTTCAGTGTTCAGGAGGCAGATTCTTTTAAAGAAAATTCTTGGAAAACTTTGAATCAGCCTGTGACTGACTTTTGTAAGTAATAACAAAGAGGAGAATCAAGTAACCCTTAACCAACAGTTTGCACTGAGAGTTGCTCCCGGGGGAAGGGTTTAGAAAGGATAAAGTCATGTTTTCCCCACTTCTGATGTGGTGTAAGAAGAGGAAGCCAGGGCTTTAAAATGACCTATTTCTGAGATAGAGATGAATGTGGACCTCACTCCTTGCTTTATAGGTTTCCTGCAGCTTGTGGAGAAAAACCCAGCGTTCTAAGGGCCAGAAAGTTAAACCAAAGCCCTCCCTCCAATGAACTTAATCAGACACTGAACATTAGTAGCTAAGGCATGGAGACAGAGAGTACAGCCCACCAGAGACTGAGCAAGAGCCTTTGGGAAGGCCCGTGGACCCTACGGGAGGACCTCAGATGAACTAGGAAAGGAACAGCTGAGAACTGGTAGGAAGGAGTCGGAATTATATTCTTAGAATTGTGAGGGTGACTTCAGCCAGGAGCAATGGTATGTTCCCACGCCATACAAGCTCCAGCTGGAATACAAGCTCCAGGCCCATCAGAATTACAGCAGGGGTCCCATTTTCACCTGATAATGCTTTTCAAGCACCAGAGCTGGACCTGAAGTTACTAGGGGTCATGAAAGTCCTAGGGGATTTCAGGGGCGTTGAAGCAGAATAACTTCCATGCTCATATTTCAGCAACCCCGGGGCTGAAGAGATGCCCATGTGAAGCTCTGGGCAGGCCTGCATCTCCAGGTCCCATGTGGATGAGCTGCTTTATTCATCGTGCTATGCAAGGATGCTCTTCCTGCCCTTCCTGAGACGAGTGACTTTGGGAAGGGCTGGCCTCTGTGTCTTCAACCTCTTCCCCTTTCTCCCTCCTCCAGGAATGTGTTAACACGAAACAGAAGTTCATCTTGCTCAGCCCTTGTTCTTTTCAGGCGTGGCCTGTCTCCTCACTGGGCTTTCTTGTCTCTTCACCTTCAGTGCACTTTGAGGCCCCTGCGACTGGGTTTCCTCCCCAACTCCTCTCCTTCTCTTTGAAAATGTCGCCTCCTCTGGCTTTGGCGGCACCGTCCTCTCCTGGGCTGCCTCTGTCTCGGTTCTTCCCTCCTCCCCAGCACTAGCTCTTCTTTCTCAGCCCATGTGAGTGTTCTCCAGGGTACCGCTTCTTTTTCTTTCCCTCACTCTCCCCTTGAGCTGTTTCAAGTCCATGGCTGATTTTGGCCTTGATGTTCCCAACCTATTGCACTGGGAATCTCTCAATCAGACCCTCCACCCAAACACCTCACCTGTCGAATATCTCCGCTTGGAGGTTCCATAGGTCCCAAAGAACCTGTTTTCTTTTTCTCCCAGCCATTGCTCTTTCACTTTCCTCCATCTCGGGAAATGACCTCACTGCCTCCCTACTTGCCCAAACCAGAAACTTGGGAGTCATCCTTAGAGATCTCTTCATTCTTGCCCTACTCATCCAAGCAGTGAAGTCACTTTTCCTCCTGATACTTTTCTGCTCATCTCCCCACACTGTTCTGATATTGCTGCTGTGGTGAGGTCCACATCACCTGTGTTCTTGTAGCATTCTCTGTTTGGTTTCCCTGTTCTCTAATCTCATCTCCCGTCACTGCTTTCCATTCAGAGTGATTTTTCTTAAATGTAAGTCTAATCATGTTATCACTCTGCTCAAAATTCTTCAGTGGCTCCTCCCAACCTGTCGGTCATGAAAGGTCCATGATAAAGTCCTCTTGGCTTGTGAGGACTCACAGGCCTGGCAACATTTCCCTGCCCCCTATCTGCAATCTGCCCATCTCATCCTTTTGCCTACTTCTCTCCAGCATGCTCTCCTCCAGCTCTGATGAAGGACTCCTGGGTCCCCAAACAGGCTAAACTGTTTGAGACTTGGGAGCCTTTGGTGATGAAGCTTCTTCCTTTGCCTAGAAGCCTCTGTCCCTGCTTATACCCACCCCCAACTCAGCCTGGCCAGCACCTGCTTATTGTTTGGGGATCAGCCATGGGCCCCTCCTCCTAGTCTTACTTGGGTTCCATCACCTCTGTCTCCCAGGGAGAATTGCCTTCTTCCTCCTTAGCCCTCTGTCACCAACAGACATCTTCCTAGCACCAGTGACATTTTGTTTCCCCATATGTTTCCCTCCTTTTTAAGGCTATTTTTGAGCTACTTATTATTCATCTTTTTATCTGCAGTGTTTTGCATAATGCATGGTCCATAATAGGTATTTAATACATAGTTATTGGATGAATGAAGGTTTATTTCCGTTAATGCAGTCAATCTGGAAGTCTTATTTAACAAAGAGCCATAATTTCACTGGACTAGGGAAACTCACTATTAAAAGGAAACCTGCTGTGAGTTGCTCTGTAATGCATACAATAAACTTTGATTTATTTCTTTTGTTAAGGTTTGTATTTTCTTAAAGCGCCCATATCTCTGATTCATATGAGGAGAACTTCAAGTGGAGGTTGTTCCATGTATCCTGGACTGGACCTCTTTGTTATGATCTTGCCTACTTTCTCTTCTTGGCATGCTTTTCTTAGACTGGTCCTCCCACCTGCAGCATATTGGGTAAAGAGAAGGCTAGGTCCATTTCATTTTTTTTTTCTTTTAAAAAATATGTATGTATTTATTTATTTGGCTGCACGGGGTCTTCATTACAGAATACAGGATCTAGTTCCCTGACCAGGGACTGAACCCAGGCCCCCTGAATTGGGAGCATGGAGTCTTAGCCACTGGACCACCAGGGAAGTCCCATATCTCCATTTCTTGTCCCCATCGTGGATGTTAGAATTTCCATATTTACCTCTGGGTCTGGCATATGTGATTATCCCCTCAAGTTTCTCAGTGTTTATCATGAGGCTTGTCTTAAGGCTGTCTTATCAAGCTTCCCTCTCCACTGTTTACTGAGGGCAGTGTCTTCAAATCTCTTCTCATAGAGAGTTTGGTCAGATAATAGCCAGAAGATGGAGACTGTGTCTTTGTGAGTGCCTCTCTGGTTCATCCCTCAGTTTAGTTTTCATGACGTCCAGCTGGTGTGGGTCAGTGATGCTGCATAAACAGGGTCAATATCTATTTCCAAGTCTCTGGTGCATCTGGCTCCATTGTGGTTGGTAAGCAACATTGCTCATGGAAAACATCGATACCCTACAGAGGGATTTGGGGACACAAAGACATCATGGCCAACCAACCCATCTTTGCTTGTGAAGACCACCGCGTCCCAGCTCAACAATGGGTGAGAGATGCATTTACTGTCCATGTCACTGGGAAGTGAATTTTCTTCCAAAACAGCAGCGACTGTTGTTCAGGCGGGTCATCTCACAGGGGAGGTTTTGGGAACTTCTCCTTTGGCTATGTGATCTACTAAGGGCAGACTATTGCTGTCATTTGGATAGCAGAATAATTCTTTTGTTTTTCAGCATATAAATATACATCTGGCTACATTGCTTGGCTCTCTAACTAAGCTGAATAAATGATTCTTACCAAGGAAACATTTTCTATGACCACTGTATCTCCTGGAGTTATATTGGTTAAGTCTATGCTGAGTTTAAATTAGGAAAATGATTTCCAGAACCCTCTGCCTAAGTTGCATAAAGTGCTATAGACCAAAATTCAGATTGTACATTCAGTAGTAACCATTGGGTAGGCATCCCAACTGAAGACTGAACTTGCGTTTTGAAGAGCTAGATTAATTGTAAAAACTGATTATAGAAAGTATAAGTGATCTATGCAGCAATGCGAGTCTAATAAAACGGAGGGTCGCCCTTACCCTAGTACACCGTCTCCTGCCATAAACCCTTATTTTAAAACCTATAGGAATCCAGAGGTTTATTTCAAACTGTAAGGTGGCATCTCATCTTTTGGGGTCAGCAGAGTTGTTACCATTTCAGAAAAGGACGTTTATCTCCTGTGCCGGCAGCACGCCTGTATCAGCTTTTATCACACATATCCGTAGTGGTGTGGTGGCTGGCTGGGTGCTTGCAGATCAATAAAAGCTGCTAAAAAGGGGGATGCATCAGAGACCATAATGGCTCCTTCACAGAAGATAGATCGTCTCCAGGTAGTGAAGTGCACTCAGGAACAACAGCGACATCCCTGTACTGAGCTCCTTATTATTTAGAAGAGAGAAACGGACTTTCTCAAGGTGATGATTCCTATGATGCAGACCTTAACATGCTAAACATACACTCCAAGAGAGTTTCTGTTCCAAATGGATTCAGTTTGTTTAAGTAGAATTCCTAGGTGGCGAAATACAGAATTGATTCTCTTGGCCTCAAACATGACTTGATCGTAGTTATTCTGCAGTTTAGTTGTCCTGTTAATTTTTAAAAGTCTTCTTATGACTTGAACACTGATTTTTAAGAGACTTGGGGTGGGCTTGGGTACAGCATCTGTGAGGTGTTGGGAAGATTAGTGACCCTAAACACAAAGTGATATAAGTGTGGTTTGAGAGCGGCGGAAACTTCCAGAAGATGGTACAGAGTTCCTTGGCTAAAGTGCTTGACTTGAAGGCTGTGGACACATGGAGTCAAGGTTTTGTTTGAGCTCAGTGTACTTATGTGCGGGTGGGTTCCTGGGGTATGGTGTCAGAGAAGATGGTGACTTTTTCTAGGGTGTGTGTGTGATAATTTCTACTCTGTGGTCCTCCTTTATGATGCCATGAATAAATTACAGGATTGTCTATTCATTTATCCAACACGTATTTGGTGAATACTTACATGTCAGGGTTTGTATTAGGAGCTTAGGGTGCAGTGCGCTTAGTCGCTCAGTAGTGTCTGAGTCTTTGTGACCCCATGGGCTGTAGCCCACCCGACTCCTCTGTCCATGTGGATTCTCCAGGCAAGGATACTAGAGTGCGTTGCTGTGCCCTCCTCCAGGGAATCTTCCCAACCCAGGGATCGAATCCAGATCTCCCACATTACTGGCAGATTTTACCGTCTGAGCCACCAGGGAAGCCCTAGGGTACTGCAGTGAACCAAATAGGGCACCAGCCCTGATGTGGGAAAAACAGCTAGCATGTTGCAGAAATTACAATGTTGGAAGAATGGCTGGGGTTGGGGGAAGATAGGAAGTGGGACACTGTATAGGATCTGATGTCAACGAAGTAAATAGCCACCTCCTGTAGGGTTTGAAGACATAGGACGGGATGAGATGGGAAGCCTCTGAGAAGCGGATTGGCATAATTAGACTAGATTTATGGTTTAAAAGGATCACTTGAGTTGCAAAGTTAATAACAGATTACAGTGGGGGCGCATATGGAATCAGGGAGACTAGCCCACATAGAGGGTGGCTGGAGCCAGAGCGATGGGAGAAGAGATTGGGTTCTGGGTATATTTAGAATGAAAAACTATATCAGGATTGGCTCCTGGATCCAATGCAACCTGAGTGAGAAAAAGAGAAGTCAAAGATGGCATCAATGTTTTTAGCTTGAGGAGCTGGTAGTGTTTGGCATGCATGCATGCTAAGTTGTTTCAGTCATGTCCGACTCTTTGTGACCCCATGGACTGTAGCCTGCCAGGCTTCTCTGTCCATGGGATTCTCCAGGCAAGAATACTGGAGTCGGTTGCCATGTCTTCCTCCAGAGGATCTTCCCAACCCAGGGATTGAACCTGCATGTCTTATGTCTCCTGCATTGGCAGATGGGTTCTTTACAACTAGTACCACTGGGAAGCATGGAGTTGCCATTAAATATGATGGTCGGGACTGGAGGAGGATCTTGGTTTGGGAATCCACTCTTTTGGACATGATAACATTTGAGATACCTTTTGAATGTTCAAGTGGAAATGTTTATAGCTAATTGAATATATGGGCCTGGGTTCAGGGGAGAAATCTCACTTGGGATGTAAATTTAGGAGTCATCAGGTAGCTTATGGTATTTTTAAAGTCATGAGACTGAATGAGATCACTTAGAGAGTGAGTGTAAATAGAGAAGAGAGGAGGTCTAAGGATTGAATCCTGGGGCGTTATAAACCTCAGAGAGAGGAAGAGGAATTGGCAAAAGACACCAAGAAGGAACAGCTAGTGTAGTGAGAGAAAAATGAGGACAGTGTGGCGTCCTGGAAGCCAGATAAAGGAAGTGGTTTAAGGAGGAGGAGGAAGTGGTAAACGGTGGGCAAGGCTGCCCATGAGTCCAGTAAGATGAGGCTGAGACTTGAACTTTGGCTTTCACAAAGTGGAAGTTAATTGATTCTGGTGGTGGATTCAAGAGTGAATGAGAGGAGGGGAGGAATTGAAGACAGTGAGTTTAGACAACTTTTAAAAGGGGTTTCCATGTAAAAGTAAGGAGAGAAATGGTAGCTGGACTGAGAAATTTAGACTGAGAGACTTAAAACTTTTTTTTCAATTAGAGAAATATTAGCATAATTGTAGGCTGATGGGGACTCAATAGATAGGGACAAAACTGATGGTACAGGAAAAAAAGAAGGAAGAATTGCTGAAGCAATTGCTGGAGAAGGTTGAGGCAAAATGGAAGGCAGAGAAAAGAGTGAAAGGAAGGGATGGAGCCCAGGAAGAAACACATGTTTTAGGGGAGTAAGTAAAAATCTGAAATTATCATTTATTACTTTTTTTTGGTTAAAGTATAGTTGATTTATAATCTTGTGTTAGTTTCAGGTATATGGCAAAGTGATCATATATACATTTGTGTGTGTATATATACATATGTATGTTCCTTTTTTGGATTCTTTTCCATTATAGTTTGTTAGAAGATATTGAATATAATTCCATAGGGAATTGCATATAGTATAATATAATATATTATACAGTCAATCCTTGCTGTTTTTTCTGTTGTGTATATAGTACTGTGCTTCGTTAATTCCCTATGGCAAATTTATTCCTCTCCCCCGACCCCTTTCCCCTTTGGTAAACATAAGTTTGTTTTCTATGTCTGTGAGTCTGTTTCTGTTTTTCAAATAAGTTCATTTGTACTGTTTTTTAGATTGCACATATCAGTGATAGGTGGTGCTAGTGGTAAAGAACCTGCCTACCAAAGCAGGAGGCATAAAAGACTTCGGTTTGATCCCTGGGTTGGTAAGATCCCCTGGAGGAGGGCATGGTAATCCACTCCAGTATTCTTGCCTGGAGAATCCCATGGACAAAGGAGCCTGGTGGGCTATAGTCCATACGGTCACACGGAGTCGGATACTACTGAAGTGACTTAGCACACACATATAAGTGATACCATGTAGTATTTGTCTTCGTCTGACTTATTTCACTTAGTATGATAATCTCTAGGTCCATCCATGTTGCTGCAAATGGCATTATTTCATTCTATTTTTATAGCTGAATAACATTAGACTGTTTATGCATACCATATCTTCTTATCTATCATCTGATAATGGACATTTAGGTTGCTTCCATGTCTTAACTATACTAACTAGTGCTGCTATGAACATTGGGCTGCATGTGTCTTTTTGAATAAGAGGTGTTGTCTTTTCTGGATGTGTGTTTTGGAGTGGGATTGCTGGATTATATGGTAACTTTATTTTTAGTTTTTTAAGGGAAACTCCACACTGTTCTCATGGCAGCTCCACCACTTTACATCCTCAACAACAGTGTATGAGGATTCCCTTTTCTATACTCTCTCCAGCATTTATTATTTGTAGGCTTTTTGATGATGACCATTTTGATCAGTGTGAGGTGATACCTCCATTGTAGTTTTAATTTTCATTTCTCTAATAATTAGTGATGTTGAATATCTTTTCATGTGCCTGTTGGTCATCTGTACGTCTTCTTTGGAATACTGTCTATTTAGATTATCTGCCCATTTTTTGATTGGATTTTTTTTGTTGTTATTGAGTTGTATGAATTATTTGTATACTTTGGAAATTAAGCCTTTGTTGGTTGCATCATTTGCAAATATTTTTTTCCAGTCTGTAGGTTATTTTTTTGTTTTATGGTTCCTTCACTGTGCAAAAGCTTATAAGTTTGATTAGGTCTTATTAGTTTAGTTTTGGTTTTATTTCTTTTGCCTTGGGAGACTGACCTAAGAAAACACTGGTACAATTTATGTCAGAGAAGGTTTTGCCTCTGTTCTCTTCTAAGAGTATCATGATGTCATGTCTTATGTTTAAGTCTTTAAGCCATTTTGAGTTTATTTTTGTGTCTGGTGTGAGAGAGTGTTCTGACTTCATTGATTTACATGCATCTGTGAGACTCTTTCTTGATGCAAGTTATCTATCTTCTTGCTCACACTACTTGTGAGATAATTTGAGCCAAGAGCTTTAAGCTTCTTAGAAGAGAGTTTCTATAGCACGTTAGCATCTTGTTGACATTGAACATTTAATGGAAGTTTTCTCTGAAGAAAGCAAGATTGGAGAGTGGACTTCACTGTGGTACTGCATGTTGGTTTTGCTTTTTGCTTTATAAAAAGGAACTGGTCAGGGTAACCTGTTTTAGGCATCAGCTGGTTGGTGATTGGTTGGACCCTCTGAGACATATTGCACTTAGGTGTTAGTTGAAATGTGTTGTGTTGTGTCTTGAAGTATGCTACTATGAAAAGTTCAAAAGGTTTCAGTTTTGAAAGCTAGCACAGCCCATTCTGGAACCTCTTCTGCTAGCTGCTGTAGTGATCTTTAATGAACAGTTTCTTCAGTATTTTCATTTAATAGCATCATTTTAATTAGGATCTTAGGGTGCTTTGGTGCTGATGACATTCAAGTCATTTTTTAGATAAAACTGCTTTATTTTCAGGCTGAATAGACACATTCTTGCCTTGTCATCCTAAAAATGCTGCACTGTGTCTGCATTTCAGAGCCACTGATTAAATGAGTGAAGACCTATGGTGGTGTGGAATTAGTCTTCTTTGTCTATTATACTGTAAGTTTCTCTGGAAAACAAAGCCCAAGAACTTCTGGGAACCTCTCAGCTACAAATATTTTGTATGATTAGTGTAGGAATTTAAGTCACAAAATCTTCCTTTCTTGGGGGAAAAAGAATGCATTGAATTTATATGTCTGCATGTTTTTTGAGAAGGTATGAATATATTAAGCTTCCCAGGTGGCGCTAGTGGTACAGAACCTGCCTGCCAATGCAGGAGACATAAGAGACATGGGTTAAATCCCTGCATCAGGAAGATCCCCTGGAGGAGGGTGTGGCAGCCCACTCCAGTGTTCTTGCCTGGAGAACCCCAATGGACAGAGGAACCTGGCGGGCTACATACAGTCCATAGGGTCGTAAATAGTCAGACAGGACTGAGGTGACTTAGCATAAAAATACATAGGTATCATTAGTCTCTTTAATTTCTTCTTTGGAGATTGTAAAGACTCAAAAATCTAAGAAAAACTGTAAAAGTTCTAGAAACAAAGAGTAACAGGTGCAAGTTAGGGGAGCAGGTGGTGTATAATTTCACCTTTGCCTCCTACTCAGAAATAGAGGGGAAATCAGGTCCCAATTTGGAAACCATGTGAGAAATGTCATTCATTGCTACCTAAAACTGCACATAACTTTTGTTTTTTTTTCTTTACCCTTCTGGCTTGTAGCTGGGAGCATGTTTGGTTCCATCTGGAAGCAAGTAGATTCTGAATTTCCACAAAATGTCTTTCAGGGTGTATGCCATGACCAATTTTATTTTTTCAAGCTCTTAGAAATTTCTAAGCTTATCACATTTTTCTATTTGGTTATTGCCACTTTCTTTCACAACTGTCACAGTAATAGGTTTATTCGAAGGATGCTCTCCTCCCTAGTCTTCTGTCACCTACTTTTCCTCTCTCAGTGGCTGCTTATTCTCTCATATATATCTTTTCATCAGGACTTTTGTTTTTGCACTGAACTGTCACCAATATATAGGGCATGTGATTATTTTCATCATTTTGCATATGAGGCACTGGAGACAAAAAAGTTTATCATCTGTTGCCTGACTAGTAAACGGTGGGAGCATACCTGGGCTATTGCTTTTTTCCATATTCATTCAACCACTATACTCCAGGATACTGCCGCATAGTGCTGGGTTGAACTGGGGATGTGCGTGTGTATTTTCCTGTTTTGTTCTTCTTCATCATTGCCTCCATCAGAGAGGCCAGATGTGTGAAGGGAGGTGCAAGCGCCGATGGTAGCTCTGGGCAACCAAACCACATCTCTCCACTTGCACTGTCAGCCTCAGACTTGGTACCTAGAGACGAAGAAACTCAGAACTACAGTCTATACAACATGATTAACCTCTTGGCCAGATTCTTGCTCTGCCTTTTTATGATTGCCATTTCCCCAGACTTGAGGGGAGAGTAGTTTGTAGAGTAGTATTCCAGCTTAAATATTTTGTTACACTATGCTTTCAATTTTACTGTAGGTCAAATGATGGCCCACCCAACAAAAAGTGGCTGTTCATCAGATTTATCTCTTTCCTTGTGGGTGCACATCCAGACTGTTCCCCTCCCACCAGATTTCTGCAGCTGGGTGTGGCCATTTGACTGAGTTCTGACCAATGATATGTGGATGTAAGTGATAAATTCCACCTCTATGTCTGTCCTATGAAATCCTCTTGTGTGATCCCCTACTTTCTCCTACATTTCTATTTGGATTCTGACTATTTGGATTATGTTGAAATTTGAGGATGAAGATGGTAAAACCTCGGGAAGAATGACTAGAAATAATAGTCTTTCTTGTCTTGCTGGCCGGTTGAATTTTAGTGAGCAAGAAATAAATTTCTTAGTTAAGCCATTGAAATTCTAGAATTTATATGTTAAACTGGCTAGTATTTCATTATTTACTTATGTATGTAATAACTTAGGGCTTCCCTGGTAGCTCAGATGGTAAAGGATGTGCCTGCAATGCAGGAGAGCCAGGTTCAATCCTTGGGTTGGGAAGAGCCCGTGGAGAAGGAAATGATTACCCACTCCAGTATTCTTGCCTGAAGAATTCCATGGACAGAGAACCCTGGTGGGCTATAGTTCATGGGGTCACAAAGAGTTGGACATGACTCAGCTATGAATACACAAACACATAATAACTTAATGCATTCATTTTCAGTTCTAATATGAAAACCTGTATTGAAGCTACTATTAAGACAATGTATAAACTACATCTACATATCTACATCCAGGTTAACACAATAAATTCAAGATCCTTCTACCAATATCATCAGTATACTAGAATTTTACTCATTTATATATTCTTCTGTTCCCTGATAGCTCAGTTGGTAAAGAATCTGCCTGCAATGCAGGAGGCCCCAGTTCGATTCCTGAGTTGGGAAGATCCGCTGGAGAAAGGATAGGCTACCCAGTCCAGTATTCTTGGGCTTTCCTTGTGGCTTAGCTGGTAAAGAATCCGCCTGCAATACAGGAGACCTGAGTTTGATCCCTGGGTTGGGAAGATCCCCTGAAGAAGGGAAAGCCTACCCACTCCAGTATTCTGGCCTGGAGAATTACATGGGATTGCAAAAGTGTCAGACATGACTGAGCGACTTTCACATATATGTTTATAACAGCATTTGTAGAAATAAAAGATTGAGTATTTTTCATTACTTTTTTCTCCAAATTTTTAAGTATTGTCAAAGATTGCTTAACTTCGATTTTTTATTATTATTTCAAAATTGAAGAGAACCAACCCACCTCGGGTCTTTTTGGCCAGTGGAGCGCCATGAGAGTCTGTCCATGGTCCTGAAAAATTTAGCATTGTCATCATGTTAAATTTGCAATTGTCTCCTTCAAATCTCATCATTCTTAATGTGTGCAATACTTCTTCTTATAGAATGTATCCATTAGACAGTTATTTTTCTTAAACAACTGGGTTTTCCTTTTGTGTCAGCTTGCCAAAATTTTCTGCTTGTGATTTTCTGTTCTGATTCATTGACATTACCAAAGAGCTCCTTACTGCCAGTGCCCTTCTCAAGAATGTGAGTCTCTGTGACTTTTTCCCAGTCAGGAGGAGGCATCTCTCCAATTTATTGCATCTTTTATTCACTTGAAGTTAGAGTCTATGCCACTTGAAACTTTTAGTATTGAAAAACTTTCCCAGTGCAGGTGGAGAATGTTCTTCTAACCCTTATCATGCTCATCAGATTAAAGTTTTAAACCCAAAGCTTATCAGGTTTGTCATAGCACAGTTTAAAAAAATAATTTTTTATATCAGCCTCATTTAAAAACAGGTAAAATGGTTTATCTAAGCTTCTGTTTTATACTTTACATGTAAGCTGGTTTATCTAGGCTTCTGTTGTAAATATCTTTTTTAGAGTGAGTAGTAACAGTGTAGGGCCTGGAGTTATACTGTCTCCAAGGTCCAACTTCACTATGTGACTCAGAGCAAATTGCTTAACTTTTCTAGATCTCAGTTTCCTCATCTGTAAAATGGAGACTTTATTTTTAATCTACCTCATAGAGCAATTATAAGGATTCAGTGAGGTTATATAAGCAAAGATCTGAGGACAGTTCCTGGCACGTAATGAGCGTTGACTATATTTCAAACTTGCAGAAATAATAGAATGGATTAAATAAGATAAATCATATGTAGGTTTCTGTATTAGATAATTGCCAAAATGATCTCTGTTGCCAGAAGTGCCTTATGGGCAAGCACATATCTGAATCTCCAGTTTTTAATTTCTTTGGGGCTTTTTCTTTCTCTTTCAAGAGCAGATGATGTTTGCTCTTTTACTAACCCATCTTTGATCCCAGTGCTGGTCATCTTTATTTACAAAAGCAAAACCAAAATAAAATAAATAAAAAGTCTGTTTAAAAATACCCTGGAACAAAACTCTTCAACTTTGCTAAAGCCACTTTGAGCATACCATCCACAGCCAAACTGGAACTAGACGCAGCTATGAAATTTGTCTTTGGAGACCCTTATTTCCCCTTTCAGAATCTTTTCCTCCCTTGATAGAATCCCGTTTTTTATCAATTAAAACATAAATCTACCTCCCTTCTCATCATAGCTCTTCAACTGAGGAAAGGGTCTGAGTAGGTTCTTTACTATTATATCAGTTGTAAATGACCAATCAAGTTCAATGCCTTGTCCTTCCCAGAGGAATGTGCTGCAGATATGGAGATGAAGCCTTAAGCTAAAGGAATACATTTCTAACATGAAATTTTACTAATAGCAACTAGATGGGATGAGTATTTTGTGGTCCTACATCCTTTCCTAACATCCTTATAAATTGCTACTCTTTTCCTCTTTCTTAAAGGTTTATACATTAATTCATTCTGAATTGAATTGTCAACCCCTGAATGGACTTATATGTGGCTAGTAATTTACTGTTAAAGGACTGTAAGTGGAGGCCTTCAAAGAGGGTGGCAGATCAGAATAGAGCGCCCATACTCCTCACTGGGCATGGGCGCTTGATTTGCCCTATTCTGCTGCTGCTGCTGCTAAGTCACTTCAGTCGTGTCCGACTCTGTGCGACCCCATAGATGGCAGCCCAGTCCCTGGGATTCTCCAGGCAAGAATACAGGAGTGGGTTACCATTTCTTTCTCCAATGCATGAAAGTGAAAAATGAAAGTGAAGTCTCTCAGTCATGTCCGACTCTTAGCGACCCCAGGGACTGCAGCCTACCAGGCTCCCTATTCTAGATCTGTAGCAAACCTCAGTTCCATATGTATCAACTGTTATTGTCCTTAATCACAGCTACTGATGATTTAGTTGAAAGACCACCGTGCTAGGTTGAGTCAAAGCGTGGGCTCCTTCTTCTATTTCTACCATTTACTTGAGGTCACTGGCTCCTTAGTTTTACATCTTCTGTCTGTATAAAGAAAATGGTGTCTCTTAATTCAGGCTGCACTCAGAATCACCTGGGCAGCATGCAGATTCTCAGACCTCGACTATCAAACTGCTAATTTAGTATGTTTGAGTGGGCTAGGTGGTCTCTAATAAGACTGGGTTGGGAATTACTGGATGGGTCCATTTTTAAGGTCCTTTGGGTCTTTTGAGTGAGCAATTATTTTTTCTCTGAAAGCTTTTAGTCTGTCTTCTCTTTAAGTGCAAACACTTACACACATACCTTCTTCTTGTAAAGTGTGAGAGATGCTAGCATCTTTGAAAACCTGCTTCGAGTGGATAATAAGCCAGATTTTGTGGGGAGTACAGGAGAAGTGGTCAGCCTCCTAGATATTCCTGATTTAACCCAACTCCCTCATCATTATGTGGTTTGTTATTTCAGTTGACATAAATTTATAGAAGTTCCAAAACATCTACATTCTAACATGAAAATACAATAAACATGCTCAACCAAATTGAAATTATTTTTAGACTATTCACTCTGAAGTTCTTGTAGATATAAATGAGGGTTGACTGCATCTGTATGCATGCATAGTACATGGCAATAAACTGATTTTCTTGCATGGCTGGTAAGCTTATTTCAAAATTGTTTCAAAAGAAGCATTCCAGAAGTGTTTTGAGCAGTGGAATAATTATATTGACTGCAAAGGTAAAGCATTAAAGGGCTCTCCAGGACAGTAAACTGAACGAGTACATTTGTGTTTGTTTAAACAAACATATATCTTTAAATAGTCTGGCTACTTTATAAGTAGACAGGTTCTGACTTAGTGCCCTCAAAGATCCTTTTCATGGATGTTTGGAAGGCAGAAAAAATTGATTTCCATAGGCTTGATTTAGGTAGCTTCTAGGTTATCAAATAATCATTTGAGATACATTCCTTGGAACATTAGATAAAGCATCAAATTCTAAGTCCGTAACCTGCAAATCTGGGAAAAATTATTTTGGCTCCTTTGAACCTAATCTGGGTTTGGCAAAAATTACTCCAAATCTGTTGCCTGTTGTCTAACTCTTGACTAATTAATTAATGAACTACAATAAAATGTTTCATGCAATCTTTCTGTTTTTCCTTTTAACTTTTAAAAACTAGAATAATAG
This sequence comes from Cervus canadensis, assembly GCF_019320065.1. Taxonomy (NCBI): domain Eukaryota; kingdom Metazoa; phylum Chordata; class Mammalia; order Artiodactyla; family Cervidae; genus Cervus; species Cervus canadensis. The sequence continues at coordinate 98,798,613 of NC_057388.1, forward strand.
ATTTTTACCTCTTCCTATCTTTTTGCCTGTGTTCAGGTAGTAAGCAATGATTTCTTTAGCTATGGATCTCACTGCAGTTTAAAGAGCCTTTGTGGAAATGGTTGAAGTTATTAACTTGTGTTTTCCCTGGTAGGGTGGAGATGTCCTTGGAGCTTGAGGCCTAGGGTGTGTTAGTTACTCAGTCATGTCCGACTCTTTGTGACCCCATGGACTGTAGCCCACCAGGCTCCTCTGTCCATGGGATTCTCCAGGCAAGAATGCTGGAGTGGGTTGCCATCCCCTTCTCCAGGGGCTCTTCCTGACCCATGGATCGAACCTGGGTCTCCTGCACTGCAGGCAGATTCTTTGCCATCTGAGCCATCAGGGAAGCCCTGGAGCTTGGGGCCTATGGTGTGTTAGTTCTCTGAGGTGGTTCTGGTGGCTTGGAAGCTGCTGCAATGGTAACAAGCCTGAAACAAACATGTCTCCTGATGTCTTAGTGTTTCTTCATGTTTTGTTTGGTGACTGATGTTTTGTTTTGAGAGACTGATGGATGACAGACAACCATCTAGAAATAAAAATATATTTAGTATGTTTTGATACAACTGACTCTATTAGGGATCAATATTTTTGTTGTGGAGTTTAGTTTTAATGACCATATTACTAAAAATTATACTTGAGCGTGCAGAGCTGAAGCCCCACTCTTTCTGAATCATGCAGTGCAAAGGAGTAATCTGAATATGAGGGTCTCCCTAGCACCCTTGTCATCACCTCTGTTTTTCTTCTTCTGGTTTCTAGATCGTGTGTGTAGGAGTGTGTATATTTGTGTGCATGTTGCGTGTGTGTGTGCATGTGCACACATGTGCCTCATGCCTCCCTATATGTCTGAGTGAGTTTTAGTTTTTCAGTAGACTTTTTGGGGATCTTTGAGGTGAGAATCAGTGAAGAAGAGCGAGGGCCGTTGAAGAGTAATTGCTGCTTGATGGCGGAGCTAAAGCACTGTGAAGAGGTTAGCAACCCCCTTTTATTGCCTGCAATGCAGAGATTTTGTAATTAGTAGTTTCATTAGAGAGTGTGCATGACTATTAAACGGTTCAGGCAAACAAAGCATTCATTGTATTGGAAAATTTACTGTAATCAGATAGAAAAAGTACTGTTTTAGGGAATCATTTGTCAGGTTGAAGAAATCGTTTCACTATTTGAAAATCTTCTCTTATTAAAAGGTTTTTTTTCCTCATAGTCTTTGAAATGTATACAGGTCAATGTCTTAGTCCCTTTGGGCAGCTGTAGCAGCCATACCATGGATGGGATGTCTTACCCATCAGACACTTATTTTTTCACAGTTCTAGAGGCTGGGAAGTCCAAGATCGAGGCACTGGAAGCTTTGAGGTCTGGTGAGAGCCTGTTTCCTGGTTCAGACAGCTGTCTTCTCACGGTGCCCTCACATAGTGCCAAGATCTCTTTCATAAGGGCACTAATCCCTTTCATGAAGGCTCCACCATCATAACTAATCACTTCCCAGTACCATCTCATTGAGGGTTAGGATTCTGTATATGCATTTGGGGTGGGAGAGGCACAAACATTTAGTCCATAACATTCAGTGTTCAAAACATGGTTACTTTGCTAGGGCTCTGTTTGCATTTATCATGCGTTAGGTCCTCTGAGTGGGGTTTCTTTACCTAATAGTGCAGGGCACATTTTATTCCATTGATAGAGGTTAACACATTTCTTGGGAGTTGGGATGGTTGTGTTTGGCAGTGGTGTTTGCCTGTTGCAGATTTCGTTTTGTGAGCTCTCCTACACTGCTGCTATAAGGCCAACAGAAACGTGCTAGTTTCTAAGCATATGCAGGGTTCCTGGCATGGAAAAAACTGATGGGGGTTTGCCCACACACCAACTGTCTCTGTTTAGGAGTAGCTATCCCTATTTTTTAACCATCTTCACACTTTGTCGATCCAGAGAGGTACAGTGTATTTTAATCAAGCCCTAAGGCAGCTCTGTGGCTAGGTTAATTATAACCCTCTCTTCTATTTGTACAGTGTTTTTCAGGCTTAAGAACATTTCTACTTATCACAGTTCCTTTGATTTTCTGAGCTTTATGGGCGGTAGGCAGGGTAGGTGGTATGACCCCATTTTACAGAAGAGAAAGTTAAAGCTGATGGCATTAAAGAAAATGTGTCCAGTTAAGTAGGTGGAGCCAGGACTCTGGAGTCTCCATCTGGAACTCTGTCCATCACAGCCCGCCACCTTTACTGCTATCCCCAGGGACAGCTAAATCCAGGAGCCCAAAGATACCCAGAATAGCCTTCATGCCATTTGTGAGTTTCCTCTATGTTATATTTGTCGTTCTCCTGCTACCTAGTTTTCTTTCAAATGGAGAGAGAAAAAAAATGATCACTCTCCAGGTGGTGCCAGCTCATCTTTTCTGTGGACTTGGGAAGGCAGTGACCAGTCTAGACCTGCTGAATCACGTGACATGAATCCTGGGGGCAGGAAAGAGAGGAGCAGTGGGTGGTGGACATAGCTGGTCAGACTGGGTTGAGATTATAAAGCATTAAAACCAGTGTGCTCTGTAGTTTTCATCCTCTTGTCTCCGAAGTCACAAATCAGCTGCCTCCAGAATCCTGAATACAAGGATCACCTTTTGTTCAGTTTCCATCTTTCTTTCACTTTGCCTCTAGTGTAGCGTCTACACGTTATAATCTATTGATTTGTCTGTCTACCTTACCTGATAATGAATTCTTTGAAGGCAGGGACTGTATCTCCTCTGTCTATCTCCATTTCTGTCACCCTGCCCAGTATGTAGTAGGCTTTCTCTGAATGTTGGTTGAATGACTGAGTGAACTTTCAGCGCTGGGCTCAATTGGAGGACTAGTGGTGTTGGCTTTCACGCAGCTTCAGGGGACAGAATTTGACTTGGAAGAAATCTGAATTCGTGCAGTAATGAGGTGTGTTGTTTGAATTTGTACCATGCAATATGTTGTTCCGTTTATTTAATAACAGCATTGCTGACAGATTTCCTTTGAAGATTTATTGGCAGATTTTACTAACTGTATTAGTGCTGGAATTATGGATTTTCCTTTGTAAACCTCATCATAGCAAGGGAAGAAGAGGTGATTGGATTCAGATCCTTCACAGGTTGTCTGCATAATCACTGTTGAGAGGAGAGAGTCTTCCTCACCTGGGTATCAGAATAGAAACAATTGTCTTTGTTTCTTTCCATCCATCCCTGCCCCCTACAATGCACAACTGGGAGCATATTCATGCATTTTTCAAGCTCTTGCTACCAGTGTTTTAGTTGAATCTGAGTGAGGTCAGATATTAACCAGATTTGAGTGTAAAACAAACAGAATTCATGTTCTCCCAGCCTCCTGAGATGCAGGAATCGCATCCGGGCAGGTGGCATAGCCTTTGATTTCTTACCTGGAGGCTCACAGGAAATGGGCTGTCTTGGTTCCTGCTGTGGGGACAAAGGGGCCTTCATTTTCAGCCCATATTTTTTGCACAGTGAACCCAGGATGGCCAACCTTGGCCTCCAGTGGGGCTCACGAATGCCTTCCACTGCCGGTGAAAGAGGTGAAGGTCCTTTGCAGAAGCACGGATGTATTGGTGGGTGTCGGGGAAGAACTGCTGTCTAACAAAGCCAAGGTCTTTTCTAGGTCTGAAAACACACTCTGATTTCCAGACTTTTATTCTTCCTCTGTCCATTGCTCTATTTCTGCCATCTGAGTACCATCATCAGATATCTCCACTCCTTCTTTTACCCTTGCTTTCATCATTACTGAGTTGCATCTATTATTCAGTATTTATGGGTTGTATTCATTTGCTGGGGCTGCTATGGAAAAGTAGACTGGGTAATATGACGACAGAAGTTTATTTTCTCACAATTCTGGAGGCTAGAACTCTGGGATCAAGGTACCAGCAGAGTTGGTTTCTTCTGAGATCTCTCTCCTTGGCTTGTAGATGACCGTCTTTGCCCTGTGTTTTCGCAGCGTCTGCCCTCTCTGGGTGTCGGCGTCCTCGTCTCCTCTTCTTCCAGTGTTGTCAGCCATACTGGATTAGGGCCCGCCCTAGTCCTGGGCCATGCTGAGGTACCTGTGGTTAGGACTGTAACACATAAATTTGAGAGGACACAATTCAGTTTATAACATGGGCTGAAAGTCAACTCTTCGTGAACTTCAGGAACAGTTGCACTGAAAGAGTCAGAAAGTGGAAGTGTTGGTCACTGGGTCGTGTCCTACTGTTCGAGACCCCATGGACTATATTCTGCCAGCTCCTCTGTCCATGGGATTCTCCAGGCAAGAACACTGGAGAATGTAGCCATTCCCTTCTCCAGGGGATCTTCTTGACCCAGGGATCAAACCAGGGTCTCCTACATTGCAGGTAGGTTCTTTACCATCTGAGCTACCAGGGAAGCCCCAAAAGAGTCAGAAGCTGGACTTAAATCCATTACAGTGGGTATGACCCCAATCTCTTTGTGGCCTTTTGTCTAAATGTTAGGGCGTGGTGGAGGAGGAATGGAGGAGAAAAAGAGGGGAGAAGAGTAGAAATCAGAATGCGGCCAGGGAAGGGCTAGCTGGCTGAGCTGTAATATCTGAACTCAGCCTCCATCCCAAGATTGTAATCTGAAAGATAGAACATTTTATTTCTTTTGCTTTACTTAGCCACAAATGGAAATGCATGTTAATGTCATTTTCATTAAAATTATTCTCCTCCTTAATTTCCTTCATCAGTTGTAATGACCTCTTCCAAGTTAGAATGCTAAAGGATGTTAGAGGGAAAACATAAAATGCGACATGTAGCTTCTCAAATAGCTCTGAAACAAAGTATGTGGTCGTTAGAAGACTGTGAAAGCAAAGACAGAAATTTATACAGAGTCTGTTTAACTCAAAAGAACTTCTCAATAGGACCTTTAAGAAGGGTCAGTTAGGGTTTGACAAGGCAAAACTGAAATATGCCGGTTTGTTTTTGTGCTTCCATTCAGCTTTGCAACCCTCCTGGTTGTTGTTTGGTAGTTCTGAAGTGTCCTGTGATTCTCAAAGTGGGGTTCCTATACTTCCTAGGAGGATGTGATGCCCAGGAAAAACATGGCACCCCTGTGTCATTTGTGAATTTTATTCTACGATTGTTTGGAAAGTCAAGTAATTAAACTATTAAATAATTTAGCATTATTTTTATATTTAAACAAATGGATATATTACAGAGAGGAGCACAAAATGTACATGACTTTTAAAGCTAAAACTTGACACTTTAAAGGCACTTAGGGCTTTGATAGGTCATGCCGACTCTTTATTTACCCTAGGAATAGAAGTTCATAGTCATTTACTCTTTGGAGTAAGTTCCCAGGTGGATTGGTGGTAAAGAATCCACCTGCCAATGCAGGGAGATGTGGGGAATTCAAGTTTGATCCTTGGGTAGGGAAAATACCTTGGAGGAGGAAGTGGCAACCCATTCCAGTATTCTTGCCTGGAGAATCCCTTGGACAGGGGAGCCTGGTGGGCTACAGTCTGTGGGGGTGGCAAAGAGTCAGACATGACTGAGTGACTAGGTTGTAAGAAAGTTTTAGAAATTCTTAATTTCTGCCATTACCAGGTGTCTCAAGCCTTCTTTTGACCTCAGGCCACTTTCCAAAGTAACTATCAGATAGTTTGGTGAAAATATATGTGTAAATACTCTAATAAATGCCAACTCATTAATGGGAACACAGTGGTCCTTGTACTCATCACCCTCTTCATGCCTGGATAAGCTTTGAGTATTTCACTTGTGGCCATTGAGTGGCCACGTCTCTGCCTCTCGTTTCATGTATTCACTCAGCATATTAATATATCACTGGGCACTGAGAATGTGCCTGGCAGTGGTCTAAGCACCTGAGATAGAGGAGTAAAAAAGAAACAAAATACCTGCCATGGCTGAGTCTACATTCTAGCAGGGAGGCAGTCATCAGAATAAGTAAATGATAATATTGTGAGTTTGAGCAAACTCCAGGAGATAGTGAAGGATAGGAAAGTCTGGTGTGCTGCAGTCCATGGGGTTGCAAAGAGTCAGACACAACTTGACAACTGAACAACAACAGCACTGGAATTGTGTTTGAAGCTGATGAGTGTTTGGGGAAGAAAGTGGAACAAGGTAGGGAGCATAGGGAATGTGGAAGAGGGCACTGGCTTGCGATTTCAAGGAGGCGGGACAGGGAAGGACTCACCAAATAGATGACTTTGAAGGAGATAAAGGACCAAGACATAGAGATTTTGGGGAAAGAGGAGGAAGAGTGAGGAAGCAGCCATGTTAAATCGCTAAGGCTGGCATATGCCTGGCCTGCCTGAGAAATAGCCAGAGCCCAGCAGAATAAAGTGAGTGAGTGAGTAAGTGAGGGGCAGAGCAGTAGGAGGTGTATTCATGTAGGGCCATCGTTAGGTCTTTGCTTCCAATCTGAGGAGGGGTCACAGCCACTGGGGTCGTTCTGGTTGTTGTGCTGACAGTAGATTGTAGGGGCACAAGGACAAAAGCAAGAAGACCAGTTAGGAGGCAGTTCACAGCGCAGACAGGTGATGGTGGCTTGGGGCAGAGTGTTAGCGGTAGAAGTGGTGAAAAGTGGATTCTGGAGATATTTTAAAGGTAGAGTGAAGAGGATTATGGATTGGATGTGAGAGAAAGAGAGGACTCAAGGAAGGCTCCAGAGTTTTCGCTTGACCAGGGATGGAGTTGCTGTCAACCAAGATGGAGACCTCAATGATCCAGCAGACTTTGGGGAGATAAGAGCTTTGGTTTGGGGTGTATTAAGTCAGAGATGTCTGGTAACCATTGCAGAGGAGGCACGTGGGTATATGTGTCTGGAGTTCAGCAGAGTGATCTGGGCTGGGGATATAAACTTGAGAGTTGTTGGCATAGGTGGTGTTTAAAACTATTAGATGAGACCCCAAGGGAATGGGTGAGAGAAGATTAAACACAGAGGCTTGGGGCACTGCACCGTAAAGAGGTCCAGGAGAAAGAAAACCAAGGAGGAGCGGTCAGTGGAAATTAAGTGAAAGAAAGTGTTTCCAGGAGAAGGAAGCAGTCTGTGTCACATATTGCTGGTTGAGCAAATGAAATGAAGAATTAGATTTGTCCACTGGGTTTGACCATTTGGAGGTCGTTGGTGGTTGTTTTGGTAGAGTTGCAAAAATCCAGTTGGGCTAGGTTCACGAGAGGATAGAAGAGGAGACATTGGAGACCTTGAGTATAAAGAACTCAAAGATGGTTTGTCATAAAGGTAGTAGAGAAATGGAAGATTAGTTGGAGTGAGAAGTGGCCCTCGGAGAAGGATTTTTAAAGGTGGGAGAAATAAAAGCAGATTTGCATGATAATGGGAACGGTCCAATAGGGAAGGGAAATTTACTGATGTTGGGGGGGGGATCCTTACAGTGATGTCATTAACTAGGCACCTATGGATGGGATCTAGTGCACAGGTGTGCGTCAGACAGGTGTACGAGCAGCTCATTTATAGTAACGGGAGGCAAGGCAGAATGTGTGGTAGTTAGGCACGTGCTGGTAGGTAGACATATGCGGTCATGGGAGTTAGTGGAAATTCTATCAATTGCTTCAAATTTCAGTGGTACAGGATGCAAGATCATCACCTCTGAGGATGGGGAGCAGGTGATGAAGGGGTGGACTTGGAAATATGATATCCTTGCAAGCAGCCTTAAGGGTTCAGTGGAGGCTTGTGGTCTCATATTTAATGTGAGACTAGTGTGGCATGATTGTGTGTTTTTCTCTAGGGTGTTTTGCTGCATGGGCAAACGCATGGAGAGAGCAGAGTTTGTTTTTTTTTTTTTTTAATTTATTTATTTGGCCACATCAATTGTGGCACATGGGATCTGCGTTGCACAGGCTTAGTTGCTCCTCAGCATATGGGGTCTTAGTTTCCTGACCAGGGATTGAACCTGCATCCTCTGCTTTGCAAGGCAGATTCTTAACCACTGGAACACCAGGGAAGTCCCAGCAAAGAATTAGAGTTAATCAAGAGTTTGCTAAAATAGAATATGAAGAAGTGAAAGTGGGTCCTAGAGATGGAGAGTAAAGGAATGATTGGCTATGGCATCTGAACTGGAAAATGTGGAGAGAAAGGACAGGAGCAGATGAGGGACAGTGAAAAAGTGATGGGATGGATGGATTGTAAGTCCTGGTGGAATCAAAGGATTTTTGGAGATGGGTTACTAGAAGCAGTAAACTGGAAACTCAGGAGGTGGTGTACAAAGAGTGTGACCCCTGAAATTGTGCATTATTGGTAGGACAAGGCCTTTGAATTCTTACCTGACTTTCTGTTCTCGGATTTTACAGACCTGGATTCCTGTCCTTCAGTACCCTTAATCTAGCTAGTAATTATGCATTTATTATTGTGAGAGTTTTCTTCACTAAAGCGTGAGCATCATAAGGGCAGGGACTGTGACTGTGTCTGTTTCTTGTCTGTTTCACACCATTACGTCACTGTGTGTCTAGTTCAATGCTTGGCAAATTGTAGGAGCTTCATAAATAATTGTTGAATGAAAGGTAAGACCCACGTTGATGGTAGTAATGTGACCCAAGTTGGGATAATGATGTCCACTTGGGCCCTGTGGATTTTGATGATTCCAGCACAGGAATCAAAACACTGACTCCTAAGAAAAAATCAAATAGGATTTGACAAAACCTCTGTTCTATTGATTAAAAGACAAAATTCTGCATCGTTTTTGAAAGCTAATTTATAGGAAAAAGAAGACAAATGGTAGGAAAGATCAGGATTGGATTTTAGGAGCTTATTTCTTTAACAGTCTTATTAAAACAATGTTTTAAACTTTTGAGTGAGGTTATTGTGTCTTTATTCATTCAACAATTGTATGAATGTCCCTGTGTATCAGACACTATGTAGTTGTGAATTTCATTGGAACAAGGCAAGGTCTAGGTCCCCAAGGTCTTACAGAGTTAAGAACTGACTGAAGAAAGAATTTTTTTTATATAAATGAGTAGTGGAAATTCAATGATACAATTCAGAATATATAGTTGCATCAAAACTTGGGAAGAACACACAAGTAGTGATGTGAAGTGTACTACCCCCTTGAGGCATCATGCTTAACATGTAGAAACAGCGTTTTGAGAGCCAGTAAGCTCAATTTAAAGGTGAATGTGCAAAACTGACGATCTAAAGAAGTGAGGCAGGCATTGTTACGACATGAATGTATGTTCCCTCTTTCTTTTCCTTCCTTCTCCTTTTTCCTCTTTTCCTTTTGACATGAAGGAAATGCCTGGCACACAGTAGGAACTGAATAAATATTGACTGACTGAGTAAATTATCGGCATCCTGTCCCATCACTTCATGGCAAACAGATGGGGAAACAATGGAAACAGTGACAGACTTTATTTTGGGGGGCTCCAAAATCGCTGCAGATGGTGACTGAAGCCATGAAATTCAAAGATGCTTGCTCCTTGGAAGAAAAGCTATGACCAACCTAGACAGCATATTAAAAAGCAGAGACGTTACTTTGCCAACAAAGGTCCATCTAGTCAAAGCTATGGCTTTTCCAGTAGTCAGATATGGATATGAGAGTTGGACTATAAAGAAAGCTGAATGCTTAAAGAACTGATGCTTTTGAACTGTGGTGTTGGAGAAGACTCTTGAGAGTCCCTTAGACTGCAAGGTGCTGTAACCAGTCAGTCCTAACCTAAAAGAAATCAGTCCTGAATATTCATTGGAAGGACTGATGCTGAAGCTGAAGCTCCAATATTTTGGCTACCTGATGTGAAGAACTGACTCATTGGAAAAGACCCTGATACTGGGCAAGATTGAAGGCAGGAGGAGAAAGGGCCGACAGAGGATGAGATGGTTGGATGGCATCACCGACTTGATGGACACGAGTTTGAGTAAACTCCGGGAGTTGGTGATGGACAGGGAGCCTGGTGTGTTGCAGTCCATGGGGTCACAAAGAATCGGACACAACTGAGTGACTGAGTAAATAATTTACCTAAGTTCCAGAGAATAGCAAATTTCTCCATAGGTATTGTTATGGACTGAATGTGTATGATCTCCCCTGTCCCCTCAGTTCCTATGTGGGAGCCCTAACCCCTAGTATAACTATCTTTGTGGTAAGGAAGTACTTATGGTTCAATGAGATCATAAGGGTGGGACCCTGATCTGAAAGGATTAGTGTCATTATGAGAAGAGATATGAAGAGCTCTCTGGCTCTTGGCCCATGTGCACACAGGGAAGACAGGCCAGGTGAAGACCTCACGAGAAGGTGGCTGCCTGCAAGTGGGGAAGGAAAGCCCACCAGAGACTGAGCCCTGCGGGGCCTTGATCCTGGGCTTTCTACCCTCCAGAACTTGGAGAAAATAAGTGTCTGTTTTTTGAGGCACCCTGTCTGTGGTACTTTGCTGAGTAAGACAGGCACATGAAGCTGCCTACAACTTGAAGAATATGGCATCTGCCATCCTCTGTTTATCTAATACATTAATTTTCCATTTATGTGATACAGGATTGCCTCAAAAATAGTGTCTTTGCTGACAATTCCCTGGCCTAGGGAACGTTCCTCAAATATGAATTGCTTCTCACCCCAGCTGTGAAGAAGCCAGCTTGCATAGAATCTGAGAAGACAAATGTTGAAAGGTTCAGGGTATTTTCTGATGTTAATTCGGGATTAAAAAATATAAAGAGAAGGAGAAACGGTCAGAACCTAAGCGGCTCTCCATCATCTTACTTTATAATAACTTTTTCCTGGGAGAGAAAAAGAGTAGGACAAATGACTGCTGTCATGCATTGTGTTTCTATTTATTTTTCTATTGCCAGAAATGAGTGTTTGCTTTTATCAATATTTTCATTCTGATTACATCCATCAGTAAACTAAAGTGTGTATACTAATTTATAGAAGTAGTTGAATGAAGTTAACAATTTTGGCATTTCATGACAAAGCCAGAAACATTAGTCTTTAGATTAGAAGTATTAAGGATGCATAATTTACAAAGTCAATAATTGTTTTTTCCTGCCATTTATTGGTATTTGATCTTTCCTTTTTGCCCATGTGTGTAGTAGGTCATCAGGATGAATTAACTCATGCTGGATGTTTTCATCTGGTTTTTGGGCTCATTCTATTTCTGGAAGATTTATTTGTCTCAAAGTAATTTATCTTCAGAAATCACCTCACTAACTCTGTCCAGTTACTGGATTAGAATGTAAAAATCTCCTAATTGTTCCGGGTCAAGGTATCAGTAATCTCCCCTCTTTCCTGCTTCTCTGTTCCTACGCTTTTAGCAAGAACCTCTCTCCATGGTTTCCAGTCTTCATGGAGACGCCCAAGGGGCTCCAGAGAGATAACATCAAAGGTCTTTCTCTTGTTTATCAGAGAAGTGAGGACGCCCCTCAAAATCCTGCATTCTGTTCTGCAAGTACCCATTTACCCACTTGGCCTGAGTGATAAATGACTTTTGCCAGGTGAGTGGCCAAGAAGTACGTTTCACTTATCTTACTGCTCGAGCCTCTTTTGGGGAAGAGAAGGAAACAGAGGTGACATATATGGTGACTTGGGAGCTTGCTCTGCATTTCAGCCTGAGGCAGACCACTGGCTATCAGTGCATACCCTACCAGCCTCCAAGGGTGAAGTAGTTTCCTCTGAAACTGTCCAACAAAACTGTGATGGCAGAATAGCTGGAGACGTTTCGAGAAGTGCTGAGGTGGTGCGTGAGGAAACCCAGGTCCCTCGAGGCCCCAGGCCCTGCTCCTGTGGCTGGCTGGTGATATCAAGTGGGTCCCTGCCTCCTACACCGGTGCTTCCACTCCAAGAGCAGTTTTTACTGTAAGTGGGAAGGGGACCTCTGAATCCTGGGCTCTGTCCCATCTGTCCCATTGCTGTCCATCTGTTCCCAAGTTCCAGGGACTCCATATAACACAGCATGAAAACTAGGAGACTTGATAACCATTGGACTAGAAGGGCATAGGAGGGCTCAGGCGAGGGCACCGCCCAGCCGAACGAGTCTGCGGAGTCCGTCTTCTTCTTCCTATTTTCACGCTTCTCTCTGGGAGCATCCTTCCAGGTGGAACAACCAGTCAGTGCCCATCTCAACATCTTCTTCTGCAGGAAGCCAGTCCCTGTCCCTCCATCAGAATGGGAACCCCCTACCTCTGAATCCAGGGCATCTGTTTCTTGGGGGCTCCTCCTGTTGTCTACCTTGTTGATGAGTTGGACCATCTTCAGTCTGAGGGTAAGCCTCCCAAGGCCAGGGACCATGGAATACTCATTTCATCTCTTTGGTACCTACAATGTTGCTCTTGCTATTTAGTTGCTCAATTGTGTCCGACTCTTTGCGACCTGATGGACTGTAGCCTGCTAGGTGCCTCTGTCCATGGGATTCTCCAGGTAAGAATACTGGAGTGGGTTGCCATTTCCTTCTCTAGGGGACCTTCTTGACGCAGGGATTGAACCCGTGTCTCCTGCACTGGCAGACAGATTCTTTACTGCTGAGCTACCAGGGAAGCCCTGGCACCCAAGATGGTATATTGCAAATAATGAGGACTCAGCAAATGTTTGTGGAATTGAAGAGACCATTTTGTTTGATATCTACTTAACCACCATTTGAGCTGGATAACTTCTGATTTCTGGGTATGCTAATTTTGCCACCTCAGGCAGGGGGAGAAGGTTATTTAGATAATTGTTCAGAAATGTTATGTAGAAATCTAATGATTAGATTGTCTTGCTGTTTTCACAGTTAAGGCCATTTTAGTATGGGGATCAAAGATCGTTTATAATTGATGTAAAGAGGAAGCCTTGAATTTTTCAGGGCTGAAAGTGGATGGCCACAGAATATCACTGATTGGTGGGCAAGGTCCTCAAGGAGGCAGTGCGTGAGTTGATTTCACCATTAAGGTGACTCATTGGAAACAACCCTGATGCTGGGAAAGATTGAAGGCAAGGAGGAGAAGGGAGCAACAGAGGATGAGGTGGTTGGATGGCATCACTGACTCTATGGACATGAGTTTGAGCAAGCTCTGGGAGTTGGTGATGGACAGGGAGGCCTTGCGTGCTGCAGTCAATGGGGTCACAAAGAGTTAGACATGACTGAGCGACTGAACCTAACACCATTAAGGACAGCACATCTATATTAAGTATAGTGTTGCACTAGGTGCCGAGGAGCTATATCAGACATCTCTGTGTCCTGCCTTACATCCTAGCAACTCATCTTTTACTCCAGCCATTGCTGGGCAAGGAGCCTCACAGAGTGTCACAGGACAGCATCTTGCTTCGGTTGTACCACATAGCTATCCCTTTCTCCCCACGGATTTCTGGAGACCATCACTGGAAGACCCAATGGAGTGTGGAGTCAACATCCCTGGGTTAACCCTTACCAGTGAGGGGCGGCAGCTGGTGGTGAATTGCTCCCTTCTTTGTCCTTTGGATGGGGGGTCTGAGCCATATTCTGTTCATCCTCAGAGAGTCCAGTGCGATGGAGTGAGCCATGCAGGGGCCCAACGGCGGCCACTCATTCATGCACATTTGCGTTGGCTCTGTCCCCTGCTGTTTCTGTCTCCCCTAGTTCCTCACTCCTGCTCCTGGGATCCATCCCAAATAACCTACTGCACATAAGCTGTTAGTAAAGACTCTGCTTTTAGTGGGGAATTCAGGCCAAGTTAAGGGATTAAAGAGTGTAGTGAGATCTTTTCCTTGTCCTCCAAAAGCTTATTAGCTTGGGGAGTCTTGTGGAACATTTGGTTACTTTAGAAGGCCAAAATGGGTGGTTCAGACAGAGTGGGTGCTGCTGCAGAAAGGAAAAGGGAAGTTTGGTGTGTGTGTGTGTAACCTGTGCACTAGGCAGGTCCCGAGAAGGAGCTGAGTGGGCCAGGAGGAAGGCAGGGTACGCTCTGGCGTCATGTAAGGGGAGGTGTGAGCAGAAAAGCTGGGTTAGGGTTACTGTAGGGAGAGAGTGAAAAGCACACTTAGAATTATCTGGTTGTGTGCAGTCATGAATGCCAGGCGTAGGATTCCCCATTTTCCTTTGATGAGAAGGCATTCTGGAAATTTGAAAACTTGGGGGGTATAGTCTGGAGGAGGAAGAGAAAGGGATGAGAAACTGAAGTGGAATCAAGTGAATGAGGGTCAAAGTTCAGTGACGCAATCAATTGCAAACTCTATTGAGCATTCTATTAGAAGTGAGATTCCAGGGGGAATACAGAGATTAACCTCAACAAGGTACATTTGCTGGAGGGTGTTATGCTGAGTGAAACAAGTCAGACAGAGAAAGACAAATACTGTGTGGTATTGCTTATATGTGGAATCTAAAAAATACAACAAACTAGTAAATAAAATGCAAAAGAAACAGACTCACAGGTAGAACAAACCAGTGTTTACCAATGTGTGGGTGGGTGAGTTGGGGGTCACAAACTTCTGGGTTTAAGGTAGGCTCATGAATGTATTGTACAACAGGGGGAATATAGCTGATATTTTGTAATACCTATGAATGGCAATTAGCCCTTAAAATTGTATAAAAAAATGTTTTCCCATCCTTAAAAAGATAAAAACGAACCAAAAACCCACAAGGGGTGTTCACATCTGAGGAAAAGGCCCATGTGTAAGGAGTAGAGTGGTGTTTAAAAGGAAGAAAATTCTCATGGACCTCCAGAGTTGACTTCAATTATTTTTGTTATTATTATTGTTGTGTATGCATGTTCAATTGTGTCTGATTCTTTGCGACCCCATGGACTGCAGCTCTGGGCTCCTCTGTCTATGGGATTCTCCAGGCAAGAATACTGGAGTGGGTTGCCATGCCCTCCTCCAGGGGATCTTCCCAACCCAGGGATCAAACCTGCTTCTTTTATGTCTCCTGCATTGGCAGGCAGGTTCTTTACCACTAGCACCACCTGGGAAGCCCATTTTTACTATAATTTTATTTAAATATGTATAAAAAAAGGCGAGGTATAAACCCTTAGTACTTATATTTCCATAAACCCCAAAGAGATTTACACTTTAAAAACCAATCAAATGACAAAATTTTAACATGATGGATGATGTTTTTGGCTAAAATGAAATTGCTGTGGATGAACGTGCATCGTCCTGGTGGCCTCAGCTTAGACTCTGGGTTCAGGCTGCCGCGTGCCCCGCCAAGACTCTATCCTGCTGCCAGTTTGTGTCTGAACCACTGAGAAACCTTTGTTTGAACAGCTGGCCACGAGTGAATGCATTATTTACCCACGGAGGCCGCCTCTGTTCTTTTCTCGTTAGCTAGAGACAATGAAAGTGGCATCCTTTGTGCCAGCTGGGCCCCAAGCAGGAAGCAGAAGTGGCGCTGAGCTCTGGGCGTGGGGGGTGGGAAGGGGGCCCTGGAGGGAAGCTGAGTGATGGAGGTCAGAGGTCAGTAGAGAATTGGGAGAAAATGGTCAGCATCTCATAAGACCGAGAGGGATGATGGAATATCCAATATTAAATTCAGCTGGGACACTGATGTTGCTCTCTTCAACTATTAAATTCCAGCGAAGTGGGGATTTCAGAGAGATTTTTCTGGATTAAGGGACACCCCTGCCCCTGCCCCCGCCACGACATCTGTGGATAGAGTAGAATATTTGTGGAATATTACATTATTTACTGTCTCCCATACAGTTTGGGGCTTCCCAGGTGGTGCTAGTGGTAAAGAACCTGCCTGCCAATGCCAGAGATGCAGATTCGATCCCTGGGTTAGGAAGATCCCCTGGAGGAGGGCGTGAAAATGTTTCACCTGTGGTTTGTTCATGGGCCGGCCTCCACCTCAGTTATTTAAGGGCTTCTCACCCGGGGCTGACTCCAGACCTGAGGATGCCACCGGCACTGACTGGATGCTGTTTGGAAGTCTTCTGTCTCAGAATCATGGCCTGGAGGTAAGGTGGCCTGGGTCTCAATCTCAGCTTCTCCGTTTCCTGTGTGACTTTAGACCCAGTCTCTTCATAGTAATGGCTACTTTGCGGGATGAACAAGTTAACATACGTGAAGTGTTCAGGACACTCGGTGGATAGTTAAGTGCCATGTAACAGTGTATGACGGTGATGGTGACGGTGTTGGTTAAATCTGTGATGTTTGACCCCGCAGGGAAGCACTGGGCCTGCTGTTTGAAGGGTTTTCTTTTTACAGTTTCTGTGGGAGAGATGATTGGCTGACAATTGTGAGGTCTCTTTGCTAAAGAGGCAACAGCAGGATATAAAAATATATTAGGAATCACGAACCTTGGTTATTTTAGCCCTCGTTCATTTGTGGTCCGTTAAAGTCTGCCTTTGCAAAGAAAGGGTGATGAAGGAAGGGTATGAAGAAATAGTGAGAACGGAACTGAAAGGGCCTTGTCTGAGGAGCTTCAGAAAACCTTACTTTCTAACAATATTTATCCTGCATCAAAAAACAGATGTGCTAATAATGTGCTGTCAGTCTTATTAATTACAACAGGTCCCCAGGGAAAATTATTTGGCACACTTGGGTCTCTGAAGACATTTTGCTGAGTCAGGTCCTGTGTGAGTCAGGGTCCCCAAGAAATGCACCCCGAGACAGGGAGATGGTCAGCAAAGGGTTGGGGGGCACGGCAGTAGGTATGGGGAGGGAGTGGGACGATGATTGGCTGGTGGGTGGGCTCTTGCTGTGGGCAACCAGGGCTCAGTTTTTGCAGAGCTCTGAGAAACGGTGCAGAAAGTGCTTCCAGTTACTCAGGCTGACCCGTGAGGTTGCTGTGCGTCTCATCCACTGATTTCTCCAAGCCCCTGTGTGGAGGCCTGCTCAGGCCGGGTGGGGGGTTAGCTATCCAGCACTTCGGATCTCTTACAGGGTCCCAGAGGGACCAGAGAGGTGGCCAGAGCGGTTCTTCAGACATAGATTGTCAGGTCCTGGCAGGTGGAAGACTAGGATTGCCCTCAGATACCGAGGTGCCCCGGATGATGTGGGCTGGGGCGTAGACGAAGTTCTTTCCACATTCTGTGCTCTGTGCTTCACTAACATCTTGGGCTGGCACTCAGCAGACACATGTTAAGTGTTATTAATATGCTTTGATGCCGTTTGCAGATGTATTTGCTAAGTACCCTCTGTGGGGAATCCCCCCATTTGGTCCCATCTCAGATAAAGGGAGGTAGGGGCTGGTGAAGGGAGCCAGCCAGGGCCCTGAGGGTGGGGAGAGGTTGATGGAGGTACCTGGAAGTGAAGGGGCTGGGTGCTCCCCTCCTGTGGGTGCAGCCATCATGGACGTGGATCAAGGCAGGCCTCTGCCTTTGCCATGGAATCAAAAGGGTCAGCAGGACGTGGTTTGCTTGTGCTAAAGAGTTCAACTGTAATGGTTAAAAAAAAAAGTGAAAGTGTTAGTCACTCAGTCATGTCCAATTCTTTGTGATCCTATGGACTGTGTAGACCGCCAGGCTTCTCTGTCCATGGAATTCTCCAGGCAAGAATACTGGAGTGGGTTGCCATTCCCTTCTCAGGGGATCTTCCCAACCCAGGGATCAAACCCAGGTCTCCTGCATTCCTGGCAGGCTCTTTACTGTCCAAACCGCCTTCTGGAGGCTCTGTAATGATAAAGCGGCAGATTTTAGATAAGAGCAGGAGAGTGGTTTGGGGTGAAGATGGAGCTTGCGACTGTAGCTTTGAGATGGGCAAGGTCTTTCTTCAAACTCTGGGGGTATTAGCATTGAGGGATCTGGCTTGGCACAGGGAGGTGGCATCAGTGATTGGAGGCAGCGACTAGTGGGAGGTTCAAACTGCTCTGAGACTGGTGACTTTGGGCGGGATGACTTCTGCTTCTTCATCCGAAGGAAGAAATGGCAATATGTGGTTTACCAGGTTATGATCAGGTGAGCAGATGTGTCTGTTACAAAGCAGTCATGTTCTTTAGACTGGTGGGGATGTGGCTGGGGGAGGGATGGAATGGGAGCTTGAAGTTAGCAGATGCAAGCTTTTATAGATAGAATAGATAAACAAGGTCCTACTGTACAGCACAGGGAACTATGTTCAGTCTCCTATGATAAACCATAATGGAAAAGAATAAAAAAAGAATGTATAACTGAATCATTTTGCTGAAATTAACAGAACATTGCAGAAATTAACACAACATTGTAAATCAACTATACCTCAATTAAAAAAACTGATGCAAAAATTAGTACAGCCACTTTGGAAAAGATTTTGAAAGTTTCTTATAAAATTAAACATATACTTACCATGGGGGGAAAAACAACAACAAAAAAATAAAGCAGTCATGTTCTTTTCTTGTGCATAGAATATTTTAAATGTTTACATTTAATTAAATATTTTAATAAAATAATGCATCCTAATGCAATTATTCTATTTATAAGATAATTTCAGGTTTTATAAAAATGTTAATTCAAAGTATATATTAATGGATGCAAAATTTAAATTTAGTTTTATTTTTATTAATACTTTTTAATCTAAGTAAAAGTGGTAATAAAATACAACTAGAAGTGTCCTAAAGAAAAAAGACCATCCTTTGCCTCTTGTTTTCCAAGCCAACTTTTTAGTTACTTTGGATGTTTTTTAATTGTTTCCTCATTTTAAAGTGATATACTTATGTCATGATGTGTTAGATATTACATTTAAACTTGGATATCATCAATTGAATTTTAGTCCTTATATCCTATGCTGCTTCATTCACTTCTTTTTCTCAATATAAGTATATCACAATTTTTGGTTAAAAGCCCTTATCAATATTTACATTATTATGACTGTGTAAATATAATTTATTAATACTTCTGAGCCAGATAGTGCACTCTGATTCTATTTATTTCTCATACATTTTATTTTCCTAGAGGTAATAAAACTGCCTTTTAAAAAATTGTTCAGTGTTTTATGTATCTTTGGCTAATTTCTCCCTGAGATTCTTTTTTTAATTAATTAAATTGGAGGATAATTACTTTACAACATTGTGATGGTTTTTGCCATACATCGACTTGAATCTGCCACAGGTATACATGTGTCCCTCCCATCCTGAACCGCACCCCCCACCTCCCTCTCCCTGAGATTTTAATAGAGCTGTCAAATATCTATCAATCCTGTTTTCCAAACACCTCACAGGAGAGAGAATCTGTAAGTTCTCTTTCCCCTTCTCACATCCCTCTTTGGTTCTGCTCTGGAGGCTCTTTCTTTAGACTGGTAGTGCAAACCCAGTGATCTGAGGACTTTGACCACTCTCATGGTTAAAATCCCCTTTTCATTAATGTCCTTTTTATTTTTCTTGGTTTAGTTCCTCTTTTTGCTGTAGCATATCCAGTAGTAACTTCTTTAAAAAGAAGTTACTTTTTTAAAAAGAAGTTCTTTAAAAAGAAGTTACCTTTTTAAAAAGAAGTTACTTTTTTTAAACCCTTTCTTTAAAAAGGGTAATTAAAAAAAATAAAAAGGTAATTTTTTGAGTCCATGTTTATTTGAAAATGCTTTTATTCTTGGTTGATAGAATCCTCTACCTGGTCAAACTAAGTTGAAGTGAACTGTATCTAAAATTTGAAAGAATGAATCCGTTGGTAATGAAAGGTGTGATGCTGCTTAGATTGTTTCTCTTTGAGACTTGGTTTTTGTTTTTTTTTTCTCCCTGTGTACCTGGACCTGAAGCTGGGAGCCTCTCCAGGGCTCTGTGGTAGAGAATCACTCTGTTTTGGTTAGCATCCCCACTTTCAACTTGCTGAGATTATAACTTCCTTTATGCTCTCCTCCTCCACCCTGCTCTCTATCTTTCAAAATTTGTTGAACCCTTTGACATAAATGCAGCAATATTTTTTAAATCCAGCTCCTAGAGTAGTGGAAACAAAAGCAAAAATAAACAAGTGGAACCTAATTAAACTTAAAAGCTTTTGCACAGCAAAGGAAACCATAAACAAAACAAATACAACCTACAGAATGGGAGAAAATATTCGCAAATGAGGCAACCATCAAGGGCTTAATTGCCAAAATATACAAACAGCTTATACAGCTCAATATTAAAAAAAAAAACACAATAAAAAATGGGCAGAAGATATAGACATTTTTCTAAAGACATACAGATGGCCAACAGGCACATGAAAATGTGCTCAGTATTGTTAATTATTAGAGAAATGCAAATTAAAACTACAGTGAGGCACCCCCTCACACTGATCAGAATGGCTGTCATCAAAAAGTCTACAATATTGTAAAGTAATCATCCGCCAATTAAAAATTAAAAAAAACTTTTTTTAAAGTGAAGTACTCTATAGCAACATAGAAATAATAAATGCTGGAGAGGGTGTGAGAAAAGAGAACCCTCCTACACTTTTGGTGGGAATGTAAATTGGTGTAGCCACTAGGGTGAACAGTATGGAAGTTCCTTAAACTAAAAAGTTATTGTATGATCTAGCCATCCCACTCCTGGGCATATGTCCAGAGAAAAACATAATTCGAAAAGATACATGTACCCTAGTGTTCATAGCAGGACTATTTGTAGTAGTCAAGACATGAAAGCAACCTGTGTCCATTGAAAAATGAATGGATAAAGATGTGATATATGTGTGTGTGTGTGTGTGTACATACACACAATGGAGTATTAGTCATAAAAAGAGAATGGAATAATGCTATTTGCAGCTACACGGATAGACCTAGAGATTATCATACTAAATGAAGTCAAAGACAAATATATGATAGCACTTACGTGGCTACAAAGGAACTTTATAAAACAAAAACAGAGTGACAGACATAGAAAAAAACTTATGGTTACCAAAGGGGTAAAAGGGGAGAGGGATAAATTAGGAGTTTGGGATTAATAGATACACACACTACTATATATAAAATAAATAACAAGGACCTACTGTATAACACAGGTTATCCTATAATAACCACTATAGGAAAAGAATCTGAAAAAAATATGTGTAACAAAATCACTTTGCTGTATACCTGAAATGTTGTAAATCAGCTATACTTCAATTAAAAAAAGCAAAAAACCCTTCCCCAGACAAAAAATTTGTTGACATCTTTCACTTGTCCATGTTGCCTTTTCTGTATGCCTCAGTGAAGAACTCTCTAGCAACATATCAAGAAGGAAAGAAAGTTGAAACCCAGGTCTGTCCTGTCTAATGCAGGTTCTTTGTCCACTGTGGATCAAGGAATTGTTATTGATAATGGATTTATCAATGGGCCATGAGAGTGTTGCATTTAAGAATTTTATGCTTGTCAGCTTCAGAGGGCAAAGGGCATCGATTATGCAAAACAAACCCCATCCTCTAGTACTGCATGGAGACTGCAGACTCAACCTTAAATGTGATTACACAAATGTAATATATCATGGTGAGGGAGAAAATTACTGATAAGGACTTTTTCCTTTTTCATCTTGTTTTTCTTCTTCTTTTTTTTTTTTTTCAGAAACCACTTTTCTTTGTGACTCTGAAGCCTCTGAATGAAAGATAATGATAATAGCTTGTTTATGTAGCCATAAAGACAACCATTATAGCTAGTTTGTTCCCATAGCAGGATACTGTATTTCTTGCCCACTTGCAGGTGATTCAGGGCCAGTTGTCAGAATATGAAGGAAAATCTAACTCAGCTGGGACCAAAGAGAGAGGCAAGATAGGGCAAAGGAAGAAACAAGAAAAAGAAAGGCAAGAAGGAAGGGAGAGGGGTCAGTAGAAAAAATGATGCTTCAGTGAAGGACTTCACAGAGACTTATCAAGAAGGAAATTCAAGACTGAATTCCAGGCCAGTTTCATGTGCTATGTCCAACATTGATGATTCCCCTGGTTCTTTTCCTTTAATTATTTTCTTATTGCCCCTTTGTTTCAAGGTTTTTAGTGTCCTGAATGCTGCCCCACCTGTCTTGGCCTGTCTTTTCTGTCTCCTGATGTGCTATCAGTTCAGTTCAGTCGCTCAGTCGTGTCCGACTCTTTGCGACCCCATGAACCGCAGCACTAAGACTGATGCCTGAGTTGCGGGAAGAGTGATTTTCAGAATTGATAGGGCAGGAAGAGCAGCCGTAAGCCTTCCCGGATATTCAGTGTTTGGTGGGTGTTCAGGTGATTGGGAGGCTCCCTCCTTCCTCATTTTGTGATTTTTGCCAGGGTCAGTGGTGTGGCTGTTGTTACAAGGATCCCCCGCGGTGTGCACCGCTCTCTGTGTCCTTCAGCAGCGCATGTAGGGAAACAGAGAGAACAAGAATGGTCCTTCCTCTGTGGTACAGCACAGGGAACTCGGCTCAGTGCTATGTGGCAGCCTGGATGGGAGTGGGGATTGAGGGAGAGTGGATTCATGTGTATATATGGCTGAATCCCTTCTCTCTACCTGAAACTATCACAGCATTGTTAATTGGCTATTTGAGTATGTTAGTTGCTCAGTTGTGTCCAACTCTTTGTGATCCCATGGACTGTAGCCTGCCAGGTTCCTCTGTCCATGGGATACTCCAATATAAAATAAGAAGTCTAAAGAAAAAAAGAATGGTCTTTCCTCTTCTCCTGGAGATAGAGAAGAACAGAGAAGCCTGGCACCCTGCAGTCCATGGAGTCGCAGAGAATCGGACATGACTGAGCGACTGAACACCACCACCACCACCACCAAGAGTCTCTCCTCTTGGCTCCTGCACATCATCCCCTTGAATTCCTCGCGTCCAGGGAGGAAGGTCAGCATCCTGCAGAGAGGACGGGAGGTGCTTGTGGCACTGCACCTATTTTAGACCCAGGACATGGGGTCCAGTCCCCTTGTCTACACTGTGACAAGTGGCCACTGTGAGCTCAGACCCTGACCTCATGGGCCTCGGCTTCCTAGGTTGTATAATGAGGAAACTAGAACTCTCGGCAATCCTTTGAACTAGAACATTCTGTTAGTTAGTGGCAGATACATATTCTAGAATTGTGTGCAGGAATACCTTGGGGATCCTGTGAGTTCTGATCTAGACATTCTAGGATTTTGCAGTCAAGTGAGTTGCACAAACGTTGGGCTTCCCAGTGCATGTAAAAGTTGTGTGTGCACCATACTGTAGTCTTAAGTCCATAATAGTATGATGTCTAAAAAACCCACCTTCCTTAACTACTGGTGAAAGATGCTAACCATCATCTGAGGCTTCAGGGAGTCAATGTTTTTGCAAAAGCAATAGGAAAGATTACTGGTCACAGATCACCATAACAAATATAGTACTATTAATAGAAAAGTTTGAAATAGTATAAGAATTACCAAAATGTGACAGAGACTTGAAGTTAGCAAATGCTGTTGGATGCATGGCACTGATAAACTGGTTTGGTGCAGGGTTGCCATAAACCTTCAACTTATTTTTAAAAAAATGCAGTACCTGAGAAGCACAATAAAGTGAGGTATGCCTGTACTGGTTACATCTCCTTTCTTAGAGTGACATTAAACACTCGCTTTTTAAAAGTTTGAAAGGAATGAACGTCTTCTTCATGTGGACCCGTTTTAGTTTTTCTGATAGGGACTACCAAACATTAAAAAGCAATGATTTGCATTTCTCTGATAATGAGTGATGTTGAGCATCTTTTCATGTGTTTGTTAGCCATCTGTATGTCTTCTTTGGAGAAGTGTCTGTTTAGTTCTTTGGCCCATTTTTTGATTGGGTCCATCAGCAGTCGAATGGATAAGGAAGCTATGGTACATATACACTATGGAATATTACTTAGCCATTAAAAAGAATTCATTTGAATCAGTTCTAATGAGATGGATGAAACTAGAGTCCATTATACAGAGTGAAATAAACCAGAAAGATAAAGACCAATACAGTATACTAATGCATATATATGGAATTTAGAAAGATGGTAACGATAACCCTATATGCAACACAGAAAGAGAGACACAGATGTAGAGAACAGACTTTTGGACTCTTGGGAGAAAGCGAGGGTGGGGTGTTCTGAGAGAATAGCATCGAAACGTATATTATCTAGGGTGAAACAGATCACCAGCCCAGGTGGGATGCATGAGACAAGTGCTCAGGGCTGGTGCACTGGGAAGACCCAGAGGGATTGGGTGGAGAGGGAGGTGGGAGGGGGGGATCGGGATGGGGAATACATGTAAATCCATGGCTGATTCATGTCAATGTATGGCAAAAACCACTACAATGTTGTTAAGTAATTAGCCTCCAACTAGTAAAAATAAATGGGAAAAAAAATGAAAAAAAAAAAAAAAAGTAATGAGCTTTTTTGATCCTCCAGCCAGGTCCCTTTTTAGGAGTGACAAGCATTGTCCCCTAGACTGTAATCTCCATGAGGGCAGGACTCCTGTTTGTCTTATTTAAGAGACCTCTCAGAGTTCTGCCTGTTCACATGACTGGAAGTGGAATTTGGTCATATTTTATTTGTTTTCTTTACCACCTAGCACAGTGCCAGGCATGTAATAAATATTTGTTGAATTGATGCTAACATATGGTAGTCTAAGTATTGTGAATGGTGGAAATTGCAACATAAGTAAGGTGAGGGGATGGGTATTGTATTGTATTTTATTTTCCTAAGAAAAAAATAACAGTGTAGAATAAAACCTTTCAAAGAAGATTACAAAGCTGTTTTCTTTCTCATTACTCATCCCTTTCCTCCTCCCCAGAATTCCAAGTCCTATTGTCTCACCAAACAGTGAAAAGAGAAAAATGTAAGAACCTTCCAGAATTACCTAGGCTTTGTATGCCCTCCTTGTTGGGTGTGTGTCCCTTTTGTGCTCTGGTTTGGTAGAAATTAACCAAAGAGTAAAGAAATATCTGGGGCCCCATATCGGGATGCTAATTAGTTGTTTTCTTGTCAAAGGAATTAAAAAGATGTGTCTGAGAGAATGTCTATGTTTGATTTGGAAGAGAACTTTTGTCTCACCCCAGTTTTATGTGATATCCCCAGGTGTCTCCAATTAGCTCAAGAGGTGTTACACCATTAAAAAAAAAAAGTGAAAATTAACTTTAGTTTGCTTTGGTTTAAAACATACATGCTATATATCCCTTCAGGAGGAAGAAAGCTATTATAAAATCTGGAAAACAATTTAGCTCCCTAACTGCTCGGAAGGAAGTCTGGTGCCCTATACTGTCTGAAACTGACTGGAAAATAGAGTTGTTGTTTTAATTGCAGTTGGCATTTGCAACTCTCCAGGTGAAGGAAGTCAGCTTTCTGGAACATTTCTTTTGGCACTAGAAGCTCAGGAAATTAACAAGAAAGAACCGAGGACAAAGTGGTACTTACCGATTAAAGCACACTTCTGGAATTTCTCACGAACCCTCAAGTAACCTTTGGTTTGTAGACATTGAGCGATTGCTAAGCAGAGAGCGCTGTGCTGGTTCAGAGAGCTCCCTTCTCTAAAGGACTCTGGGCGTGCTGGGAGTAGGAAGGGAACAAGCCAACTTGAGAAAGAACCAGAGTTAGTGGCGTGACGGATCCGATCCTCAATGTGCTGGGAGGTCAGAGAAACGAGAGACCAGGCTGGACTGGAGTCCAGAAGAGAGATCCCATGGCTGGCTGGCGGTGCCTGATGGGGTGCCTGGTTTGCCAGTGAGCAGAGAGGACTCGGAAGAGCATTCAAAACTGAGGAATAGCATGAGCCAGAGCTGGAAGACAGGCAGTGTATTGGCATCCTGGGTAGAGGGGTAGTGTACGTGGAGGTGAATAATGAGAGGTGAGGCAGGGACGCTGAGCAGGGGCTGATGTGTGAAATGTGTTGAAGATGGTGCTGTTTGAGTCTGGAATGTCTTCCCCTGAACTAAGTCTCCTCCATCCTTTGCCCTCCACACCCTTCCCCCTGTTTGGGAGCACACAGAAACTGGTTGGGAGATGCTGCTGTAAACAGTGAGTGGTCAATGGTGCTTTGATCAGAGGACGGCATGTCTCAGAAGAGGATTATGTAAGAACTTATTTTTTAATATAGTTTTAATTGTTTCGTGTCTTGTTCATAGCTGCGGCTATTTGATGGACAGTAGATATGCTAAATGGGTTCATTGTTTGCTGTTTAATTCACCCAGTCAGGAGGGATCTTGGTCTAGAAATATCCTGGGAAGTTTTGAGATTGCAGCCACCCATTATGCCTGATGGTTGTGGCCTGAGCTGACCTCCTCTTTGGTATCCCTCCAAAGTGTGTGTGCGTGTGCGTGCACGCGAGTGCACACGCACTAGTCAATATATTTGGTGACCGCAAAGTGGAAGGCACAGCGGCTTTAGGACGAGGCAGATTTTTTTAAAAAGTTGAAGTATAGTTAATTACAATGTTGTGTTAGTTTCAAGTGTACAACAAAGTGATTTAGTTATATATATATAAATTTATATGTATATGCTGCTGCTGCTGCTAAGTCGCTTCAGTCATGTCTGACTCTCTGCGACCCCATAGACGGCAGCCCACCAGGTTCCTCTGTCCCTGGGATTCTCCAGGCAAGAACACTGGAGTGGGTTGCCATTTCCTTCTCCCTTATATATGTGAGTGTGTGTGTGTGTGTATATATATATATATATATATGTATATATATATATATGTATATATATATATGTAAATATATATATATATAAATTCTTTTTCAGATTCTTTTCCATTATGGGTTATTAGGAAATATCAAGTATAGTTCCCTGTGCTATACAATAGGTCTTTGTTCATTATCCGTTTTCTATGTTGTAATATGTATATGTACACATTAATCCCAAACTCCTGTTTTGTCTCTCTTCACCTTTCCTCTTTGGTAACCATAAATTTGTTTTCTATGCCTATTTCTGTTTTGTAAATAAATTCATTTGTATCATTTTTTTTTCTTATTTAATTTTTTGGCTACACTGCACAGCATATGGGATCTTAGTTCCCTGACCAGGGATTGAACTGGTCCCCCTGCATTGGAAGCACAGAGTCTTAACCACTGGACTGCCAGAGAAGTCCCAGTATCATTTTTTTAAGATCTCACATATAAGTGATATGATGTATTTATCTTTCTTTAACTGGCTTACTTAGTGTGATAATATGTCGCAAATGGCATTATTTAATTCTTTTTTATGGCTGAATAGTATTCCATTGTGTATATGCAGCACATCGTCTTTATCCATTCCTCTGTCAATGGACATTTAGGTTGAGGACTAGGCAGATTTGCATCAGATGCAGGTCTGCTCCTTTCAGCTCTGTGATTTGTGTTGGAGTGTATAGGCCAGCAGCAGCAATCACCAGGGAAAGCCCCACTGGCAAGAGACGGGTTAGGGAATGACTGACAGGAGTCCAGCCTCTTGTTGGACACAGTGGCCACAAACGGAGACATAGAGGAAGGTCTCTGCTCCTTGGGCATTTGGTTTTCTTGTATCTTCTCTCCTGCAGAGGGTCTAATCCTGTTTCTTCTTCTTCCTCCAGATTTAGCTTAGAAAGACTTTTTAATCCTTTTTTTAAAGACTATTTGGTGAACTTTGACTCACCTGGTCACTACTTTGTACACATGTGTAATGGGTTGAATGGTGGCTTCCAAAAAGATACACCCAAGTCCTCACCCCTGGAGTCTGTGTATTTGGAAAAAGATCTTTGCAGATGTAATTAAAGATCTCATGATGAGATCATCCCAGATTTAGGGTAACAAGTCCAATGACAGGTGTCCCTGTGAGAAAAGGAGAGGACTCAGAGATACAGAGAAACACAGAGTGGTGGCCTGGTGAAGATGGAGGCAGAGATGGGAATGGTGGATTGACAAGGACTGCTGGGAAACTTCCAGAAGCTAGGAGAGAGGCAGAGCGTGCACCCTCCTAGAAGGAGCCATCCCTGCTCACACTCTGATTTTGGACTCCTGGGCTCCAGAAGAGAGTAAATTCTGTTTTAAGCCATGCAGTTTTGGGTAATTTGTTTTGGTGGCCCCAAGAAACTCACATAGCACCTATGTGGGAAGGCTCGATCTCTGCTTTGTGGTCCAAGCCCTTTTAAGCTCCCTGAGAAATTTGCTTCTTTAGAATTTTTTCACTTATATTTCTCTGCGAGTTAGAGTTAGAAGTTCCTGTTTTAGGCCCAATTCCTTTGCACTGTATTTTCTCTGGGGTCTATTGGCCCTGGAGTCTGCACCTGATGAGTGAGCCTGAGGATATCAGAGGACCTGGTCTCTTTCCTCCAAAGGCTGTCAATTTCAGTTCATTGCTCTTGTTTCTTTTACTAAGGTGTCTATATAGTATGTTGTTAAAACTAAGACACTTATGAGAGTTAAAAGGAGCACTGAAAGAAAGTGAAAGTGTTAGTCACTCAGTTGTGTCTGGCTCTTTGTGACCCCATGGACTGTAGCCTGCCAGGCTCCTCTGTCCACAGAATGCTCCAGTCAAGAATACTGGAGTGGGTTGCCATTTCCTCCTCCAGGGGGTCTTGCTGACCCAGGGATCGAACCTTGGTCTCCTGCCTTGCAGGCAGATTCTTTACCATCTGAGCCAGCAGGGAAAGGGGGCACTACTGATATTTATAACAAATGTAAACTGAGACGGTCTTAGGTGAACCAGGACATCTGGTCATTCTTCTTATTGGTTATTTCTAGATTCTAAATACTAGACTTGTTGGGCATCCTTTCTGGTCTTGTCGGTATAATTGCTGGCTCAGCCTTGGGAGTGAGAAATGCAGGCAGTTCAGAGTCACTGGCCTTCCTAGTCTCTTTTCTCTTGCTCTAGTGTTCTCTCCAGAGGCTTGATTTCTCTTTTTCCTTTTTAGCTTCATGTCTGATAACCCTGTTTTGTCCTCAGACCTCTTTTGTAAGGTAACACAGCCCCTTGACCTCTTCCTCATTCTCATTTTTGCCTCTCAGTATGCTGCTTTGTTGTGAGTAAGAAGATTGGGGCTCCTTTGGGTGGACCATCAATTAACTTGAATCCTTTAAAGTAAGTCTTAAAATATGTTAAATTATTAATTCACACCAGAAACAGGAGCAAAGAGTTTGTCACGTTTCATACATTAATACTGCATGGGGCTCTGACACCATCTGGAGCACAGAATCCTGGGGCCCATGATAGGGGCCGTAGGCAGTCACTGAAGTTGTTTCATGATTCCCACACCACTGCCACTGCTGAGAGAACAAAGCGTCGTCTGTTGGATGTTCCTCTGCGGGGTGGAAGCTGGGCCACGTTCTCTAAAATTAGCCTCTTTTCCTCTGCTGTTGTTGCAAATGAGGAGCCTTCCAGGAGGGTATTTGCCATCACCACCAATGACCTAGAAATGTCAGTTACAATTAAGTACCATGCTCTGAGATATATTAGCCATATTGCTCCTCCAGAGAAATGAATGGCCATGCATAATGTTTCAGTTACTAGATTGGAATGAGAGTCTAAGAGATCTCTTTTGGAAGACCGTGAACTTCTGCAGGACCCTGTAGCCACATTTGAGGAGCTACTGCCGATTGCCCCAGGGTAGTAGGTCACATGTTTGACTGCCCATTTCAAGGATGCCCTTAAGGGTAGGGATTATGTTGCCTTGTTCATTCATGTGTCCTGCACACCCGGCATGGCGCTAGGCAGCTGGGAGATGCTCAAGAGATGTGTACTGAATGAATGAGTGATGCTAGGAAAGGTCCAGCATTTCTATCCACTGAAGTCCTATCAGTGGCTAAAAATTCGAGGCACTGCATAAGAAATACACATACCCCCAAATGTGCTTCTTTGTTTAGCTTGATTGCACTGTGGTATGGGGACTAACATACGTGAAATGCTCAGGTCTATAGTGACCAGCTCCATTTTTGTACGTGTACACACTTATGTCATCACCACTCGGATCAAGAGTCAAGAACGCATCTAACACATAAGAAAGCTCCCTTGTGCCCCCTTCAGTTAACAGTTTTCTGTCAAACATAACCACTCTGTCTTCTGTTATCATAGGTTAGTTTTGTCTGCCCAGGTACTTCTTATATATGAAATTTTATAGTGTGTGGCCTCTTGTGTTTGGCTTCTTTCACTCAATGTTATGTCTGTGAGATTCATTCAAGTTGTTAATCACTATGTAGCAGCAGTTTGTTCTTTTTATTGCGAGGAGGTATTCCATTATATGAATATACCACAATTTATTTATACACTTTAGTGTTTGGGCTGTTTCCAGTTTGGGCTCTTATGAATGTCTTTGTACATGTCTTTAATTGCACATATGTCCTAAAATTTCATGTTTTACTAAAAAGGGAAGGAGAGGAAGGAAATAATAGTGAT
Organism: Cervus canadensis; assembly: GCF_019320065.1. Lineage (NCBI taxonomy): Eukaryota > Metazoa > Chordata > Mammalia > Artiodactyla > Cervidae > Cervus > Cervus canadensis. Next base: position 98,828,608 of record NC_057388.1, read on the forward strand.
AATAATAACCGATGCTATTGAAAGGTTACCAAATGCCAGGAAGTACAGTAAGCGATTATGCAAATACTCTGTAGCCTAGTCTATGCATGCTTTTTATTGCCATACCATTCTGTCTTCCTACTTTGTGCCTTAATTAGGAGAAAAAACCCTTAAAAGCAAGATAACCTTTTAGTGCACGTTGTGTACATGATTAGTCAGCATCTGAAATTATCTAATTGACTTTTTTGTTTGTTTTAAAGCAGCCCCCGTCCCCTGCTAGGACTTCCCAGGTGGCACTAGTGGTAAAGAATCTGCCTGCTAATGCAGGAGGCCCAAGCAAGAGAAATGGGTTCGATCTCTGGGTCAGAAAGATCCCCTGGCGTAGGAAATGGCAACCCTCTCCAGTGTCCTAGCCTGGAGAATTCCGTGGGCAGAGGAGCCTGGCAGGCTACGGTCCATGGGGTCACAAAAGGAGTTGGACACAACTGAAGCAACTAAGCGCTTCCCCTGCTACCATGGTTTTCTTCACTAGAATGGGAGCCCCGAAGATTTGGGGCTGAATCCCCAACAAGCAGTTCTGTGCCTAGCACTGATAAACTGAATCAATAGGCTTACTTATAGGAGAGCTGATTTTTTAAAAAGAACATTTGTGAGCAGGTGGTTTTTGAGTCTCAGACACACTTTGTCACAAAATTGTCTTGGACTGGTTTAATGCAACCTGTTAACTGGAGTGCCAGTGATGGTCACCAGGACCTCCTACCCTCCTAATTTCGAAGAGAACAGCTCTTCAACTCAGGTGTTTGCTGGTATTTTTGTGCCATTTTTCACTGTTAACCTCATTAAGCAGCCTAAAAATTTTTTTAAAAAGCCAACTTGAGTCTTAGTTAACATAAAATAAAATGCCTAGATCTTGAGTGTTCTACTTGATAGGTGTTGATAGTTGAGTATAGCCATCACTCCAAATGAGATGCAGAATTTCTCTAGGCCCCCATACTCCCTCCTCAACCCTCCACCATTTCCCAGGCAACCACAGATCTGACTTCTTTCAGTATCAATTAGTTCTGCTGGTTTTGAACTACATATACATGGGAAATACAGTCTGTACTCTTTGGTGACCAACTGTTTTTTTCTTATCATTGTGTTTTGAAATTTACCCTCATCATATATATTTTTATTGTTGTTTTTGTTTAGTTACTACGTTGTGTCTGACTCTTTCGTGGCCCTATGGACTGTAACCCTCCAGGCTCATCTGTTGAGGGGATTTCCCAGGTGAGAATGTTGGAGTGGGTTGCCATTTCCTTCTCCAGGGGATCTTCCTGACCCAGGAATTGAACCCTCATCTCCTGCATTGGCAGGTGGATTCTTTACCACTGAGCCACTGAGTATTATTCCATTGTATGAGTATCTCACAACTGATCTACTTTCTTGTTGGACATTTTGGGTCATTTCCAGGTTTGGGCTGTTTTGAGTACATCTTTCATGTACATTTTTGTGCAAGTCTTTTGTGGACATAAATTAATTTCTCTTGGGTAATTATATAGAGGAGGAATAATTTGGGAAATGTGTTTATTCAACTTATAAGAACCTTGAAAGTGGTTGAGTTATTTTACACTCCTATCAACGTGTATGAACATTCCAGTTGCTCCACATCTTTATCAACATTTGGTATTGTCATGGAGCTCTATTTTTAACAAGCTCTGATTTTCCCCAACATTTGTCTTTTTGCAAACTTTTTTCTCTCTCAATGTGTACCTCAAGCCTCTATTTATAGCCCTGGCCTTTTTTTTTTTTCTCCCTTTTTTTGAGTGACAAGTCTGAGAATTTCCTTAGCTCTTCCCTGCTTGAACCCTTGCTGCATGTTTGGTGGTTTCTGCTTTAGAAGAGGAAACTTTTAACTCATCTCAGCTTTCCTGTCCTTGTTTGACAGGTGTTAAGTTCCTATTGAGCATCTAAGGCCCAACTACCATTTTCTATTGGATTTTTGGCTTTAGCTGAATTGAGCTAGAAATTAATCTTTTCAAGAGTGGGGAATTTATCTGACGTGATCATCATTATACGCCTAGCTTCCAGAACAGTGCTGATACATAATAAATATTTACTTAATAAAGACATTTTAAGACTATGAATGTAGTAAACATGTTATACATTAGTCAGCATATAGCAATTTATTAAGAGTTTCTGACAGTGCCACAGTTAATACTTTGTTTTTCCTTAAAAGCAAAATGGAGTATGGTTTAGTGAGAAGGGTATAGAGATAACTACAGAAAATAGACTGAGGTTATTAATGATAAGATAGATTTCTGTGCTGGCACAGTATTGGCTGTCCATATGGTACAAGAGAAGGGGGCTGCTAAAAGTTTTCATTCTGCAAAATATCTTTCCCACCAGGTTGGCAGAACTCCTAAAATGTATGTTAGAGATTTGTTTCTTGGCGTAAGGTATTCAGTATTTTTATTTTCATGAGATCTTTTTTAAAATTCAAAATTTTAAGGATGGCTCATAGGCATCCTTATAGGGAATTAATTTAATAGACTTCTTCACCAATTCACATGGCTTAGGGATACATAGGAAGGGAGAAGGTGGGACCAGGGAGTTCAACCCAGGGCTTTCTCTCCTGAGGGTGGAGGCATGTGTGTGTGTGCGCGCGCGCGCGCGCTTTGGGGTGTGCAGGTGGGTTAATGCTGAATTTGAGAAACAGAGGTGAGAAACAGTAGGGAAGGTGTTGGAAGGAAGCATGACCTCTGTCAAATTTTAGGTAACATCAGTCAAGCTGTTAAACATGAGGCTGATGTGTAGAGACTATAAAAGCTATGCCATACTTTCTTTCAGTTCTAAAATCGCATACAAAAGATGACTTATGTGTTTTAATGGCAGTTTTGTTCTCAGATACAGTACATTATGAACACTTAAGTTAAACGTTACCTTTTAGACATCATCTTCCAGGAAACAATCTAGATGCTGTTTAATACTGTCCTCTTCTTTCACAGTTAATCCCACAGCCAGCTTAAATCCACTGACAATCCAAAGATGTGTTTAGTTTCAGCTTCGCTTTTCCTTTTCAGTCTGTGTAAAAGTTGCCGTCTTTGCCCAGATGTGTTTGAGACCTCTGATTTTTATCTTCAGCATTTCCTTCCCCTTTTCCTTTTTTATAAAGTGATGAATATAATAAAATATCCCATAGTTGAGCAGACATTGCTCTGCTAAATAAGATGACTGTACTGAAGACGCTGCCCGCCTTTCATTGCTTCTCTCCACACTTAGAGCAAGATCCTTCTCTTTACAAGAACTGAGGCCTTGAGTGGTCTCCTACCCACCCCATCACCCTTATTTCTCACCACTCCTCCCCTTGTTCACACCACTTCAGGCATGCTAACGCTCTCTCTGTTCCTCAGATGGATTGGCTTCTTTCCTGCTAGAGGTTTTTTGCACATACTGTTTCCTAAGCTCTGAACACGCTCCTTTTTTTTTCACGTGACCTAGACCTTCAAGTCCACGCTTAAAGTTAACTCTCCAGTGAGGCTTTCTCAGACTTTCCTATTTATTTTTCTGTGTATTTTTATTCATAGACTTTGAGTTTTAGGAGAGTTCTAGATTTAAGGAAAACTTGAGCTAGATAGTACAGAGTTCCTAGATAGCCTCTGCACAATTCCCGCTATTATTAACATCTAGTGGAGTTCATTCATGGAGATTAACGAACCAATATTGATGATATCAACTAAAGTCTATTTTATTCAGACTTCCTTGGTTTTTCTCTGTCTTCTTTCTGTTCCAGGGCCCCAATCAGGACCCCACATTATGTTAAGTTGTCATGTCTCCTTAGGCTCCTCTTGGCTTGTGACAGTTTTTTCAGACTCTCTTTGTTTTTGATGACTTCCACAGAGTTGCATGCTGGTTAGAGGTTTTGTAGGATGCTCTTCTATTGGAACTTGTCTGATTTTTTTTTTTTTTCCCCTCATGATTAGACTGGGTAATGGATCTGGGAGGAAAACAATACAGGTAAAGTGTCATTTTCATCACATCATATTAAGGGTACATCTTATCAACATGATTTGTGACTGTTGATATTGTCCTTGATCACCTAGCTGAAGTAGTATTTATCAGATTTCTCTCAAGTTCTTCTTTTTACTGCCTTCTTTGGAAGGAAGGAACTACTTCATAGCTAAGGAGTGGGAACGTAACTCCCTAGTCCTTTAAGGTGGAGTATTTACATAAGTCATTTGGAATTTCTCTGCGTGGGAGAGTTTTCTTCTCCATTTATTAATATATTCAACCATTTACTCGTAGCAGTACGGATTCATGAATATTAATTTTATACTTTGGATTATAAGCTGATACTATTTTATATATTTTGTTGCTCTAGTTGTTCCAGTGTTGTCTGTTGGGAGCTCTTTCGGTTGGTTCCTGTGTCTTTTTGATCTTGCTTCATTAATTAGGTATTTATTTTTCAACACCTTTTTTTCTGCCATTTCAAGGATCATCTTGTATGTTTCCTACCCCACCCCTAGAATCAGCTATGTGTCTAAGGAGCCTAGGTTCCTTTTGCTGGAGAATGATATTAGAGATTAAGATCTAGGTGCTAGGTGTGCTCATTGCTACTGGGTGTTCCCCATTAATTTTTATTAGAGTATGCTGTTTCTTTCATTCATAGCATAAATTAGATAGTATGTTTACTTTTTTTTTTTAGAACTTGCTTTAATTCTGTTATAGAATAATCATTTCCACCAATTAGAGACACACTAACAATTAATTATTCATGTAAATATTTTAAAAAATTGTTCAAGTCTCTTTGGGAACAGGATAAATTCTAAAATGGCATTACTCTTTACCATAATGCAAAGCAGTTCTTCCTAACAAGGATTTTTTTTTTTTTACAAAATGGTATTAAAATAGTTTATTTTATTTGTATGTACTTTAAAAAGTTTGAGTATAATTGATTTACAATATTGTGTTAGTTTCAGATGTACAGCAAAGTGATTCAGTGATATATATATATATATATATCCGTATACATGCACATGGATATATATGTATTTTTTTCCCCAGGATAGGTAGTTACAAGATATTGAATAATTTCCCTGGGCTACACAGTAGGTCTTTGTTTATTTTTTCTTTTATTATTGAAGTATAATTGCTTTACACTGTTTGCATTATTTATTGTCTGTCTCCTCACCTTCTGTCTGTCTCCTGTCTGTCACCTATATTGGCTGTTCCTGAGGTTGAACACCATACTTCACTTACAGTACCTGATGCACAATTGGCCCTCAAGAAACATGTGCTGAAGGATGAATGAATAAATGAATGCTGGCTGGAAAGCAGGACTTTAAACAGAGAGCTTGAATGTTTATCTAACAGCCATTTAAAGCTGCAATTAAATATATAAGCGGTGTTCAGACTTACTGTGTTTTGGTATGCAAAGTATTAGGGAAAGGCTAGGCTAGTCCAAAGCTCGACGTGTGACGTTAAGGATTTCTTTTATATATGCACTACTTAAAAATGTATTAATTGTGTTGATGTTTGCATTCTAATTCTCCAGTAACTTGTTTATTAGCTTTACAATCAGAAAAAGTATGTATGATTTCTAGCTAAGTATTGCGTAGTGTAGGTGAGATAGCTAGATAGTGAAAATGCAAGTTTATTTGCTAGTAGTTACAGTAAAGACAGTTTTTTTTTTGGTTTTTTTTTTAATGCCCCCCTCCCCTCCATCCCCAATAGCTGTGGGCAAAGAAGTGCAAGTAGAGGCACAATAAATATGCTCATTACCTTTTCTCTGTCAAAAGCAACACTTTGGAACAAAGATGTGGTAAAGCCCAGAGAGCTGGGATAGGCTGGGGGGGGCCGGGGCCTGGGGCGAATGCCCAGCGGGCGTGGTTGCTCAGGGACTCTGGGTTCAGTGGTCAGCACTGGAGAGATCTCAAGTTTCTGGTAGTCAGCCTGGGGGAGTGCACCCTTGGGAGACCACAGTGAGCTTACCATGAGGAACCCAGACACAAACAATGCTGGGTGTCTGAGCACTCGGTGTGGGAACATTCTGGGGGTGCTTGCAAAGAGCAGGGCCCCAGTTCATCCAGGGAGCTCAGGAAAAGCCCTTCTTTGAAAGGAAGGAGAGAGGGAGCATCTTGGGCTCAGAGATGTGGACACAAGGGAGCTGGGGGCTCATTTGCTGGAACTGGAGCCCACGGTGGGAACAAGGGAGCAAAGCGTGATGCCAGGACTGGGCAGCTGCAGGGCGGACTCGAGGCTCAACTCTGATATGAGCTGGTGCCCCTTCGTTGTCTCGTGTCCTTAACCGGGCTCAGGGCAGGTTGAGGCTGCGGGGCTCAGGGTCTGGGGTTGGGGCGGTTGGTCATGTGACTACAGCCTTAGGTAGAGAGGAAATGCTAGTCCTGACTTGGAGGATCTTTAGTTACTGTTTGACCTTTTGCTCTGGTGTAATTACTTTTGGGAGGGAATTATTCGAAGGTCACTTTTGGCTGCTTACTGAGGCAGCCAGCAGGGCATACCCTTGGTCTGTATCCTGTGTAGCATTATCACGATGTTGCGAGGATGGGACGAATTGAGAGAGCAGCGCTGACAGATATACACTACCATGTGTGAAATAGACGGCTAGTGGGAAGCTCAGCTCGGTGCTCTGTGGATGACCTAGAAGGGCAGGATCGGGGGGTGGGAGGGAGGCTCCAGAGGGAGGGGATATATATGTGCTTATAGCTGACTTACATTGTTGTGCAGCAGAAACCAATATAACATTGTGAAGCAATTATCCTCCAATTAAAAATAAAAACACCACAGCTACTAACCCAAACTCCCAGTCCATCCCGCTTGCCCACCCCGCCCAGCCCCTTGGCAACCGCAGTCTGTTCTCTATGTCTGTGAGTCTCTTTCTGTTTTGTAGAGGTGTTCATTTGTGCCATGTTTTGGATTGCACGTACGTCAGTGTTAGTTGCTCAGTCGTGTCCCACTCTTTGTGACCTGATGGACTGTAGCCTGCCAGGTTCCTCTGTCCATGCGATTCTCCAGGCAAGAATATTGGAGTGGGTTGCCATTTCCTTCTCCAGGGGATCTTCCTGACCCAGGAATTGAGCCTGGGTCTTCCTCACTGCGGGCAGATTCTTTACCGTCTGAGCCACCAGGGAAGCCCAGATTCCACATCCAAGTGACACCATGTATGTAACTGTCACTTTACTGCACAGCAGAGATTGATACAACACTGCAAGTCAACTGTACTTCAGTATCTACCTCCTCCGAAAGACTGTGTTCCACCAGCCCCAGCAGACACTGGGCTGCCCCTGGCTCAGCTCTCTTGTGCCTGGCTGGGGCCATGTTGCTGCCCTCCAGAGTTCTCTTCCTGGCTCCTCTGAGGAGAGGGCAAATGGGGACTGTTGTCCTCATCTTCTAGGTTCTATCCCCCAGGAATTTTCTCCCTAACCTCAGATCCTGCTCTTCCCCCACCAAGGGCAGACCTGGTAGAGTTAACCCTTCATGTTCCCTGTTGCGCTTAACTTTTCTGACTTGTGAAATCTGGGTGAAGGCGGTGCTGTGGTTTCCCCTGGAAGATTTTCTGAAAATCCTAGATTAAGGGGCCACTTCTTTGCAGTGACAGAAATGGCCTTTATATCCTGTCTTGTATAAAAGAGACATTCAAAGTTGGCAGCATTGCAGGTCGACTCATTCACCCCTGGGCCATGCGTTTATTTGGAAATTGCAGAATGTCTCTTTACTTTTTAATTTAGTGGCTCTCAAAGTGGAGGGTGTACAAGAATTTAAACAGTAGAGTCCCGGGCCCTGCTCTGGGCAAGTCGGATTCTGTAGGTCTGAAGCAGGTGTAGGCCACCTTGATTCTGAGCAAGAGTTAGAACTCTGATGTCTCAGGGGAGGGGGGTGATTGTCATTGCAAAGGCTACAGCGTGCTGAGCTGATTTTCTTGTGGTAGCAATAGCTCCTGCCCAGTTCCTGGGACTTTTCAAACACATTGCTGGCCTAACTAATATATATACCCAAGGGTTGTAATTTGCAATTGTCCTTCTAATGTTTCTGGAAAGCATTTGGTTTAGGGAGTGTTGGAGAGTAATTGTCTGTTGAAGCAATAAGAAAGTGTTAGTTGCTCAGTCATCTCCGACTCTTTGCAACCCCATGGTCTGTAGCCCACCAGGGTCCTTTGTCCGTGGGATTCTTTAGGCAAGAATACTGGACTGGGTAGCCATTCCCTTCTCCAGGGAATCTTCCCAACCCAGGGATTGAACCTGGGTTTCCTGCCTTGCAGGCAGATTCCTTACCAGCTGAGCCACCAGGAAAACCCCAAGAAGCAACAAGAGGAAGGGGTTTGTTTATTGTGTGCTCACCAAATACTGAGTACTGCACTAAGCACTTTTATATGTAGTATCTTATTTAATTCTAATAAAGCTCGTTGAAGTAGATATTAATATCTTCATTTATGGAGGAGGAAACTGATATTCAGGGAGGTTCATAAGGTACCCTGCTGCAGTTTCCACAGCTATTGGGTGGCAGAGCTAGGGTTTGGATCTAGGTCAGCCTGACTTCAAAGCCAGTGTCCATCCCACTGGTACCTGTCACTGCCTTCTATTCCACGCTTTATTCCATGTTTTATTTCCAAGGAAAGAAAGCGTACAGCCCCAATTCTAGCATGTAGCTCTCAGTGGTCTGTGAGCTACTCACAGGCAGAGTGTTGAATTGGGACATGGGTAAGAACACAGACTCTAGACCTGATGGCCTGGCTAGGAATCCAGGTCTTCCCACTTCTTAGCTGGATGATGCCGGACATGTCACTTAACTTCCTGGGACCCCACTACAACATCTTTAAGTTGAGGATAATAATATCGACCTCATGAAATTTCTGTGGGGATTAAATGAGGTAATATAAGTATAACCCTTAGTGCCTGGGGTATAGTGACCACAGTTGGAATGTTAGCTGCTATTTGATGGTGATGATGATAACAACTGCTGCTACCATGGATCATTGTATTCTTCTGTTACCAGTGTGGCATTTGGCTTGTTGTTGGAACTAAGGGAATGTTGGTGAATGAATATATCCCAGTTGACTCTTCTGTGGGCTTCCCTGGAGGCTCAGATGGTAAAGATGCTGCGTGCAATGCAGGAGACCCGGGTTCGATCCCTGGGTCAGGAAGATGCCCTGGAAAAGGAAATGGCAACCCACTCCAGTATTCTTGCCTGGAGAATCCCATGAACAGAGGAGTTTGGCGAGTACAGTCCATGGGTCACAAAGAGTTGGATGGTACTGAGTGACTAACACACATACACACGTTCTTCTGTGGTCATTCCTCTTTTCTTCCATTAACCCTCAACCTTCTACCATCCTTTCCCACCTTTCCTGTTTCTTTATTCTCACATTCTCTAAGCCACAGAAGTTATCTGCTTCACTTTGGATGTTTGTGTCTTCAGGCTGTGTCTGTGTGGGAGGACCTCAGGGGTGGTTATGGAAAAACACGTGCGGTTGGATGAGCATCCGTCTGGATCATCTGTGTTCGTCTTTCTGTGTGTGGGCATATCTGTAAGGGAATGAATATTTGCATGAATTTGCAAGTTGGGGTGTGATTTTGCATTTTTGGGGGTGTGTCTTAAGTAATGAGAACGTATAATTGCTGATATGTACGTTTAAAGTGTCTTGTATGGAGGAGGTGTTTTTACTCCCACTGTGTTGAGAGTCCATCTGATTGGGGTTTTGGAGAGGTAAACTCAGTGAAGGAAAGACATGGGAGTGAGATCAAGCTTTTTCCTCACCTCTCTTCCTCTCTCCTTCCCGTCTTCTAATAGAGGAATGTGTTTGGTGTGGGAAGCTGGGCTGTGGTACAGAGGAGGTAAGGTTGGGGTGATGGGTTGGGAGGCAGACAGGGAAGCCCTGTAAGTCACATTTAGTAACTTGACTTTTATCCCAGAGGAACCTAGAAAGGAGAGATGTGGAAAGATATTTGAATTTCAAAAAGAAAAGTGCAGCATGAAGGATGGATTTGAGGGAGATGGTTGGAAGACTGTTGTAGAAACCAAGAAGAGACAATGGAGAGGAAGGGAGAAGTTTATGAGGTGAAATTTGCAGGACTTAGAGATGAGTTAGACACTGGGATGAAGAATAGGGAGTCCTCCAGGTCCCTTCTTGAAACAATCGGTGTATGATGCTGCCATCAGCTGAGACAGAGAATACAGGTAGAGAAACAGGTTGGGATGGTGTGGCAGAGGGACTGAGCTGAGGACATACGGAGTTTGGGGTATCCATTGGACATCCAATGAAAGATGTCAAGTAAGCTGTCAAATATGTGAGTCTGAATTTTAGAAGCAAAACATCTGCTTATAGATGGTCACTGAAGCCATGGGTAAAGATGAAGTTGCTTCAAGAGGACATACAAGAATGGAAGAGAAGAGAACTGTATTAGTTTCCTAAGGCTGCTGTAACAAATTACTACAAACTTGGTGGCTTAAACAATAGAAATGTATTACCTTATGGTGTTAGAGGTCAGAAGTCAGATATGGGTTTTAGGGGATTAAAAGTAAGGTGTCAGCAGACCTGTATTCCTTTTGGAAACTCTTGGGGAGTCTTCCCAGCCTCTAAAGGCTGCCCACATTCCTTGGCTCATGGCCACATCACTGTCACCTCTGCTTTACTCATCATAATTTTCTCTCTGGCTCAGTTCCTCCTACTTCCCTTTCATAAAGATCCCTATAATTACATCAGGCCCATCTGGATAATACAGGATAATCTCCCCTTTGTAGATTCTTAACGTTTTCTTTTCCTTTTTTTTTAAACTTATTTTTGACTGTGCTGGGTCTTCGTTGCTGTGTGGGCTACTGTCTAGTTGCGGTGCACGGGCTTCTTATTGCGGTGGCTTCTCTTGTTGTAGAGCATGGTCTGTAGAGCATGTGGACCTCAGTAGTTGCAGCATGTGGGCTCTAGAGCACAGGCTCAGTAGTTGTGGCACATGGACTCAGTTGCTCTGAGGCATATGGGATCTTCCCAGACCAGGGATTGAATCCATGTCTCCCCCACTGGCAGACAGACTCTTCACCACTGAGCCATCAGGGAAGCCTTGCAGATTGTTAACTTAATTGTATCTGCAAAGTCCCTTTTGCTGCAGAAGGTAACCTATTCACAGGTTCCAAGCATTAGGATGTGGGCATCTTCAGGGGAGCCATTATCCTGTCTGCCACAAGGATCTAAAACAGAACCCCAAGGTTTACCAGCTTTAAAGACATAGAGGAAGAGGGTGGTGCAAGGGAGGCAGAGAGGAATTAGAATGAGGAGACTGTAGCCTGAGATCGACTGGGTTTAGGAGGAGATAGTAGAGAATTATGCCAAGAGGAAATGATTGCTTCTATCACATATACTAGGTTCTACAGGATAAAGATAGAAAATTGTCCATTGGATATGTCAAAGGAAGAAATTCATTCTTGCAACAAATACTTATTGAGCATCTCTTTTGTGCCAGGCACTCACAGGTATGGCAAATATAGCAGAGATGACGTACAGTCCTTGCTTACATCCTCGTGGGAAAGACAGGCAGTGAATCAACAAAAAAGCAAATTACATAGTTATAAGTGCCAGGTAAGGAGTTGAGTTAGGAGATGTGAAAGAGAATGACTGGGAAGACCTGTGAAGAGGTGACGTCGAAACCTCTATCTGATCGACAAGAAGAGTGAGTCATTGAATCCTGGGGCTGGTGCTCCAGGCACTGGGAGCAGCCAGTGAGAAGGCCCTTGCTGGGGTGGGTCCTTGTTTAGCAAGAACAGAGAGGTGCTCTGTGTGGCTGTAGCTTCAGGATGAGGAGGGGTGTGGGGGGCGTGAGGTGGGTGCAGATCTTGACCTTGGGCTTTGAATGCCAGGTTGTGTTCCAGGATTTTGCTGTTGGTGGTCAAGAGTGAAACAGAGACTAGGAAAAGAGGTGATTGCTGGGACTTCCCTGGAGGTCCAGTGGTTAAGACTCTGCCATCTAATGCAGGGGGCTTGGGTTCAATCCCTGGTTGGGGAACTAGATCCCACATGCCACAAAGCCAAAAAACCAAAACATAAATAGAAGCAATATTGTAACAAATGCTATAAAGATTTGAAAAACTGACCACATCAAGAAAAAAATCTTAAAAAAAAAAAAGGTGATGGCAGTAAGAGGTGATGGTGGCCTAGACTGGGATTACAGTAGTTATGGTTGAATTACACCCTTCATGTGCTGCGCTCAGTCATGTCCGACTCTTTGCAACCCTGTGAACTGTAGCCCACCAGGCGGCTCTGTCCATGGGATTCTCCAGGTAAGAATACTGGAGTGGATTGGTATTTCCTACTCCAGGGGATCTCTCCCACACCAAGAACGAACCACCATCTCTTGTATCTCCTGCATTGGCAGGTGAATTCTTTATTACTGAGACACCTGGGAAGCCCATATGCCCCCCTGCTACCCCTAAGAGATACGTTGAAGTCCTAACCCCAGGTACTGGTGAATGTGGCTTTACATCTGTAATCAAGGTAAAATGAGACAATACTGGATTAGGCTGAGCCCTAGTCCAAATGACTGATATCTTTATAAAAAGAAGGAAACTTGGACAGAAACAAACAGAGAGAATCTTGTGATGACAGAGGCAGATGCTGGAGTGATGAAGCTGCAAGCTAGGAAACACCAGCGCCACCAGGAGAAGCTCAGAGGCAAGGAAGGAGTCTCCCCTCCGGGTTACAGATGGAGCATGACTCTACCAACACCTTGATTTCAGACATCTCACCTCTGAAACCATAAGACAACACATCTGTTGCTTTAAGCTACCCACTTTGTGGCAGTTTGGTATGGCAAGTCCTAGGAAATGAGGACAGTGGTGGAGATGGGCCGGGGTAGCTTGGAGGTAGAGCTGATGAGGTTTGCTGATGGATTCAACATTAGAGTTGTGAAGGAGAGGGAGTAGTTGAGGACAAACTAAATGTATGACCCAAGCAGCTAGGGTAACTGGTGATTTTCTCTGCGGAGACTGGAAAGGCCATGGGTGGAGCAAGTTTGGGGAGCAAAAGCAAGACTTAAATGTGTGAGTCAGAGACTGAGTTGGAAGTATAAGTTTGAGGGACATTAGCATATAGATGGCATTGAAATAATGAGAGTAAATGAAGTCACCCAGGGAGAAGAAGTTTCAGGCAACTCTAAGTGGCCTTGAAAATTCCTCATGTGGAGAAAAAGGATTTTCCAATGTCAGATACTCCTCACTTTTTAAGGGTTCTGGTGGGGGATGAGTGCTATTCCTCCACATCTATTAATACATGGGTTAAGTGAAATGTGTATTTCTTTTACTTGGTCTGCTTTGAAACCCTGGCCAAAATATTTTGAAGGTCCTTTCAATCCTATCATCCTCCTATCATTCAATCCTCCTATCATGAGGTAGAGTCTATTCCCTGCCCCGCCCAATTCCTCCCCACTAAAAATAATTGTATTGGTCACGGGATTGCCTTTGAATGATGAATGTGGTAGAAGTGATGTCGAGTTTGGTCTCAGAGCCTGGACTCCAGAGGTCTTGCGGTTCTGACTTTGCCCTCTTGGACCACTGTTGCCTCCATGGAAGGACGACTGGGTTCTACTACGGATGATGGGAGAATCGCCTGACTGCAGCCCAGGGAGTGAGTCCAAGTGAGACCAGTAGCGGAACTGCCTGGTCAGCCCACAGAACTGGGGGGAGTGACACATGATGGTCGTTTTAAGCCACAGGGTTTCAAACTGGTTGGTCCCATAAAGGGATACACTTGGCATAGAGCTTGCATCCATGCAGGCAGGATAATATCAAAGGAAAGAGCTGTATGCTATTCAGGGTCAGGAAAATGAATCAGGTTTTAATCTAGATGCATGATTAAATGGAAATCTAAAAGGTCATGGAATAATACATCTTTCATAAAATGATGAAGCGCAGAAGGCACATTTCAGAGACCACACGGCATTCATCAAGTCATTCCTTCAACAAATATTTAAGGGTCTCCGTCTGCAGTATGCCTGCAGGGCAGTAGGTGAGGGGCACGGGGGTATAGGGGATGAGCATTCAGAATACTGTCCCTGTGTGGAGTTTATTGTTGAGGGTGTAGCGTGACTGTGCACTCAGAGTGGCCACGGTGATACAGAATGGGGTTGGCGATAGCAATGACTGTCAGCGATAGACCTCTTCCCAAGTCCTGTGCCCTTGGTTATCTTACTGAGATCTCACTGCAACCCTGTGGGGTGGGGCTTGTTTGTTTCCATTCTGCAGATGAACAGACTGGCTCTTGTAAAGAGCAAGGAGCTCAGCCAAGATCACACAGCTGGCAAGGGGTGGCTATACCACCAGTTGTGTCTGACTCTCAAGTTTATAGAGTAAATCCCCTACATACGAACGAGTTTCATCCCGAGAGCACTTTCATACCTCCAATTTGTTCTTAAATCCAACAGTTAGCCCTAGGTACCCAAGTGACACAAGCAACTATATAGCACAGTACTGTAGTAGGTTTATAATACTTTTCACACAAGTAATGCATGAAAAACAAATGCAAAAAATAAAACATTTTTAATCTCACAATACAGTACCTTGAAAAGTATAGCTACGTCACCACTGCTTTTACACTTACTTCTGGACATCCTGAGCTTGCAATAAAGATACTGTACTACTGTAAGTAAACTACACAAAGGCATAATCATTTGTAGAGAATGCACACACATGATGATGTATGCCAGACATGTGAACTAAGTCACATGATTGGACATGTGCACACACATTTGCATCTTTGAAAATTTGCAACTTGAAGGTTCATATGTAGGAGACTTATTATATACTCTTTTCTATCAGGCTGTCTTAATTTCCCACTAATCCCTCTCCTAAGAAGGCAGGTTACAGGGTTCTAGTTTGGGTTTGGGGGGGGCCCTGCCATCAGATGCATTTCCTCTCTGGGTTGGCAACTGACATTGGGAGGAGAGATAGATGCTGAATGGTGAAAACCACTGTGGAGATATAGCCCTCCAGTCTCTCTGCACAAGGAAAATCAGGATCTTGGTGGGAGGGGAAGGCAGAATGAACTCATACCATCACAAATTCAACCTGTGAAATCTTGAGAGACACCCCCTCTCTCCCCAAGTAGACTTTAACAAGGAGGGTGGCCCCTGCAGGGTATATTCTCATTGTACTGGGTTCGTGCATGGCACAGCCACGTGGGTGGTGGGGGCTTAGCCGGGAGGGGAGGACCACTGTCGGAGTCAACACCCCTCACTGTGCAGGTCCCTCCTGGTGCTTGGGCAGCGTTCTGGGCGCTCCACAGCTCGGGTGTGGCAGCTGGGTTCCATCAGCAGAGCTGGCATGTGGTGTCACAGTTGTGGGACAGTGTGCTTTGGTGTGTGTGTGCTAAGTTCAGAGGAAGGCTTGCATATCACTGGACTCTGAGGGGCGGAGGGAATCATGGCTAGGGTGTGATCCTGTGCTGAGAGGACTGGCATTCTGTGGACTCAGAGGGAGCCCACGACAGCTACTGTCCCAAGAGTCAGAGTGATAAGAGGTCACAGGCAGAGAAGGGCTCCACGCAGGGATGCAGAAGTCAGCATCTCAGGATAGGATATGGGAGATAGGCCACATCCTGCAAGGCAGGGCCTGACTCCCTGTCCTAGAGCCCCTGCCCTTGAGTGGGCCACTCTGCAGTGAGACCCCTCTTGGGGGCTGGGGACTGCATTCAGGCCCCATCTCTGGAAGGCCTCAGGGGTCACAGGGCAAGCTGACTCAGCTTCCAGATTTCACAGTGAGGGTCGCTCCAAAGATCGGGATGTCCTTTTGCTTCTTGGTGAGCACTTACAGACTCTAGGGTCTCCGAGTCCTGAGGGCAGAGTGTGACCACGAGTCACTTCTACATCACCGGACCAGCTTTGTCCTGATTCTGCCACTTAGGAGGGTTTTGGAGTTTGGGGAAAAAAAAAATCTTGAAGTAACCTTGCTCTGTGGTGGCTGCGGGCTTTGTGGCCATAGGAGCTAGGACATCAGCAGTGGGTGAGGGATGGGAGTCCCTCCCATCCAGAGGCTCTGTGGAGGACCACCAACCAGAGGGGCCGTCTCTTCCTGGACAGAGCTGGCCTTTTTAACTGGACAGGCAGATTCTGTTAGACCCCAGTGAAGGCTGAAGCCAAGCCTCCGAATGTGTTTTTCCCTCTTTCTTAAAATATTGCTTATTTATTTATTTTTGTTGGAATCTTTTACAACATTTCTATTTGTTTATTTATTTTTGGCCCTGCCATGTGGCATGTGAAGGCATGTGGGATTTAGTTCCCTGACTAGGGATTGAACCCAGGCCACCTGCATTGGGAGCACAGGGTCTTAACAACCGGACCACCAGGGAGGTGCCTCTCTTTTTAAATGATAGTTCATTTTCTCTAACAGCAGTAGTGATATTTACCAGACATTTATTAGGTGCCAGGAATTGTGCTAGGTACTTCACAGAGATTTTATTATACAGATTCTCACAACACTCTTGAGGCAGAGACTAGCAGAACCCCTTTTGTACAGATGGTGGAACGGAAGTGCAGAGAAAGTAGATTATTTGTTCTAAATCACGTGGATAGTAAGCTGTGGACCCAGGAATTAACTAAAGCCTGAGCACTTACCTGTGCTGCTTCCAATAGGCAAAGAAAGAGCAATCTCAAGGTAGAAGATTTGCAAAACATTAGAGAAAAACAAATCATCTGTAGGCTCCCTCTCCATAAATAACCTCTCTTAATGTCTTTTTTCCATGAACATGTAATTAAAAAAAAAGTTACCATAGTTACTGACTTTAGCCTGCTTTTTAAAAATTCTACAGTGTATTTTGAACATTTTCCAATGTTAAATATTTTCAGCACCTTGATTTTTTAATGGCTGGGTGCTGTATACTCAGTCATGTCTGACTCTCTGTGACCCCATGGCCTGTAACCCACTAGGCTCCTTTGTCCATGCAATTTTCCAGGTAAGAATACAGGAGCGGGTTGCCATTTTCTGCTCCAGGGGATTTTCCCAACCCAGGCTACAAAGCATTTTATTATATAGGAATCTATAATTTAATTTTAAAACATCTCCCTATTATTGGAACTTCAGGTTGTTTATAAGTTCTATTGGTATAAATAATGCTATGGCTGGCAACTTTGTTTATGCATCTTTGCATATATCACAGAAGAGTGTCTGCTTGAGAATAAATTCTTAGAGGCGTTTCTGCACTAAGAGGCATGTACATTTTAGAGGTTGCTGGTATTATGGAAAAAACACTTTCCAGAGGTTTGTACTAATTTCCTTTCTATTGGTTGTTGTTGTTGTTTACTTGCTAAGTTATGTCCAACTCCCACTATTAGAGTACCTATTTATTCCTAATTAAAAGACACTTGCTCCTTTGGAGAAAATCTATGACAAACCTAGACAATATATTAAAAAGCAGAGACATCAATTTGCTGACCAAAGTCTGTATAGTCAAAGCTATGGTTTTTTCCAATAGTCATGTATGCTTGTGAGTGTTGGCCCATGAAAAAGGCTGAGTGCTGAAGAACTGATTCATTTGGATTGTGGTGCTGAAGAAGACTCTTGAGAGTTCCTTGGACCACAAAGAAATCAAACTAGTCAATCCTAAAGGAAGTCAACCCAGAATATTCATTGGAAGAACTGATGCTGAAGCTCCAATACTTTGGCCACCTGATGCAAAGAGCCGATTCATTGGAAAAGGCCCTCATGCTGGAAGAGATTTGAAGGCAAAAGGAGAAGGGGGTGACAGAGGATAAGATGGTTAGACAGCATCATTGACTCAATGGACATGATTTTGAGCAAACTCTGGGAGACAGTGGTAGACGGAGCCTGGCGTGTTGCAGTCCATGGGGTCGCAAAGAATCGGACATGATATAGCAACCGAACAACAGCAACTGCTAACACTGGATATTTCATTATTTTTAAACTTTGTAAAAGTGCTTAGTGAAAAGCGATACCTTTCTTCGATTACTAATGACACTGAACACTATATGTTTATCAGCCACATGTAGGTGTCTTGTGAATTGCTTTTATTTTTTGGTTTTTTATTTTTTCTTCTAGTGTTACTGAGATAAAACTGACATATAGCACTGCATAAGTTTAAGGTACACAGCATAATGATTGGATTTTCAAACATACTTCCATACAAAGTAATGACCACAGTAAGTTTGGTGAAATCCATTATTTCATATTAGGTACAAAATTAAAAAAAGAAACACTTTTTACTTGTAATGAGAATTCTTAGGATTGACTTTTAGCAACTTTCACATGTATCATACATCAGTGTTAATTGTATAATCTTGTCATACATTACATCCCTAGAACTTATTTATCTTATAACTGGAAGTTTGTGCATTTTGACCACCTTCAATTCCTTCTCCCACTCTGATAACTACAAATCTGACCTTTTCCTCTTAGTTTGTTTGGTTGTTTTTGAAGTATAATTTACCTGCAAAACTATGTTTGTTTTTGATGCACAGGATAGTGATTTGAAATTTCTATATGTTACAAAATATATTGTTGTTCAGTCCCTCAGTTGTGTCTGACTATTTGCCATCCCAAGGACTCCAACACACCAGGCTTCCCTGTCCTTCACCATCTCATGGAGCTTGCTCAAAATCATATCCATTGAGTCAGTGATGCCATCCGACCATCTAATCCTCTGTCACCCCCTTCTCCTCCTGCCCTCAATCTTTCCCAGCATCAGGGTCTTTTCCAATGAGTCAGTTCTTTGCATCAGGTGGTCAAAGTATTGGAGTTTCGGCTTCAACATCAGTCCTTCCAATGAATATTCAGGACTGATTTCCTTTAAGGGCTTCCCAGGTGGCCCTAATGGTAAAGAACATGCCTGCCAATGCAGGAGACGTGAGAGACGCAAGTTCGATCCCTGGGTGGGGAAGATCCCCTGGAGAAGGAAATAGCAACCCACTCCAGTATTCTTGCCTGGAGAATCCCATGGACAGAGGCACCTGGCGGGCTGCAGTCCATGGGATTGCAAGAAGTCAGACATGACTGAAGCGACTGAACATGATCTCCTTTAGGATAGACTGATTCGATCTCCTTGAAGTCCAAGGGACTCTCGAGTCTTCTCCAACACAGTTCTTCAGTGCTCAGCCTTCTTTATGGTCCAACTCTCACTTCCATACATGACTACTGGGAAAACCATAGCTTTGACTATACGGACCTTTGTCAGCAAAATAATGTCTCTGCTTTTTAATATGCTGTCTAGGTTTGTCATAGCTTTCCTTTCAAGGAGCGTCTTTTAATTTCATGGCTTCAGTCACCACATGCAGTGATTTTGGAGCCCAAGAAAATAGTCTTTCACTGTTTCCATTGTTTTCCCATCTATTTGCCATGAAGTGATAGGACCAGATGCCATGATCTTAGTTTTCTGAATGTTGACTTTTAAGCCAGCTTTTTCACTTTCCTCTTTCATCCACATCAAGAGGCTCTTTAGTTCCTCTTAACTTTCTGGCATAAAGGTGGTGTCATCTGCATATCTGAGGTTATTGATATTTCTCCCGGCAATCTTGATTCCAGCTTGTGCTTCCTCCAGCCCAGCGTTTCTCATGATGTACTCTGCATAGAAGTTAAATAAGCAGGGTGACAATATACAGCCTTCATGTACTCCTTTCCCAATTTGGAACCTGTCTGTTGTTCCATGACCGGTTCTAACTGTTGCTTCTTGACCTGCATACAGATTTCTCAGGAGACTGGTAAAATGGTCTGATATTCCCATCTCTTTCAGAATTTTCCACAGTTTGTTGTAACCCACACAGTCAGAGGTTTTAGTGTAGCCAGCGAAGCAGAAGTAGATGTTTTTTGGAATTCTCTTGCTTTTTTTGTGAGCCAATGGATGTTGGCAATTCGATCTCTGGTTCCTCTGCATTTTCTAAATCCAGCTTGAATATCTGGAGGTTCTTGGTTCACGTACTATTGAAACCTGGCTTGGAGAATTTTGAACCTTTTGTCATATATGTTATAGGTACTTTTTCTATTTGTCATGTATTTTTATATTTTATAGGAAGTTTTTTTATGGTAAGAAGTTTTAAATTTCTCAGAATCAAATATACCTATCTTTGCCTTTTGTATTTTTACTTTTGGTCCCATGCAAGAAGATATAGGTTTCTCCATTTAAAAATGTTATTCTGTTACTCATTTTTAAGTCATCAACTTCGCAAATATCCATTGCTTGCCTGTGTTATACCTGACCCTTTCTAGACATTGAGGGTACATAAGCAAGACAGGCAAGTTTTCCACTTCTTTGACCTTTTCCATTCATCTGAAATTAATTTTTAAGTATGGTGGGAGAACAGGTTGTAAGAATATGGTCTTTCTTGATGAGATCAACTGGAGATTGGTTGAACTCCTCTGTGGTGGCCCTGCCTTCCTTAGGAGGAAAAAGTAAAGAGGAAAATGCTTTAGCTAAGGCCAAAATCTTAAGACTTGAACTTGAATGGCTTTCTGCCTCAGTGAAAGACACATCACCAAGATGAGTGCCCCTTGGACTGTGATCTGTGCTCTGCTGTGCTTCATCACTCAGTTGTGTCCAACTCTTTGTGATGCTATGGACTGTAACCCACCAGGCTCCTCTGTCCATGGGGATTCTCCAGGCAAGAATACTGAAATGGGCACCCATGCCCTCCTCCAGGGGAATCTTCCCAACCCAGGGATTGAACCCAGGTCTCAGGAATACCACTTACCCTCATTGGGCCTTGCTATCCTTATCTCTAAAATGATGGGACTGAAACTATTGACCTCTAAGATCTCTCTTCAACTCTAACATGCTCTGGTTATAAGAACCTTTGGATGATGGCAATATTTATAGGCAATGATATGACTAGAGAATGTTTAGACTGGTTCATAGTCTGTGTGAGGCAGAGAAGAACATGCAAAATCATTTGGGAAAGAAGTTATTTTTGAGTGCTGTAAGACCCTAGTAATAAAACACAAAGTCAAAAACGAAAGAAACCGGGCCACATTTCTCAGGTATAAAAGACGGACACCTTGAAAGATGATGGGGTTAATAGATTCAGCTGTGATGCTCCCGGTGGCTCCGGTTCAGGAAAGAAAGATCCTCCTGGGAAATCAACAGGAACTCTTTTAGACAGATCAACTCTAAATTATGGAGGGATTATCCAGGTTCAATCTTGCTTTCATGCATTTTGACTGCATCTATTCTGCTTAATTACTTACTTGGTTGGCATCTCAGATTTCCTCTGTTTTCTTGCAGCCTGCAGGGAATCCCTTTGATGAGATAGGATGGTGTAGTCAGAAAACGGTGGATTAGCAATCAGGAGACCCAATTTCTAACTGTTTCTAATGATAAGACTCCAGCCGATCATTTTTCCAGTCTGGGTCTCAGATGTGTTTATTGAAAAATGAGGGATTTGGGATAGATCAGAGATTTGCAACCAGGGGCTATTTCTGAATATTGCTGGTTTGGCTTTGGCTCCCAGCCACAGGTGGAGTTCAGGTCGGCTTGGCCTGGCTCTCAGTGTTCTGGGACCAGTGGAACATGTTCTTCTCTTAGCAGTGGTTCAAGTGCAAATCTGGGATGCTTCTGTGTTTAGGCTGAGTTGAGGCTCATGGTCACTTCTGCCCATAATCCACGGGCCAAGGCGAGTCACATGGCCAAGCTGAACATCCTCGTGCAGGGATGTATGCTTCATGTCTCATGGGACAGACTTTTTAAACTATTTATTTTTATTTGGAGGATAATTGCTTTACAATGCAGTGTTGGTCTCTGTGTACGTCAACATGAATCAGCTGTTAAATCCTCTCCCTCTTGAAGCTCCCTTCCCCCTCCCACCCTCTCCTGCCCCTGTAGGGTGTCACAGAGCACTGGGTTGAGCTCCCTGCACCAGACATCACATTTCCCACTGGCTACGTATTTTCCATATGGCAGTGTGTATGTTTCAGTACTGCTCTCTCAATTGGTCTCATGGGACAGTCCCATGGTGACTCGGGAAAGAGGAAGGGGTGAAGAGTGGAAACAGTATGCAGTCCATCAGGAAGGACTCTTCCTCCTGCAGTCCTGGGAGAGGAGCCCTTTTCATTTTATAGAAGCTTGCAGACCAGGAACAAAGGAAAGCAAGGCAGATCTTCACTTCCTTGCCCTTACAGAATACATACACACACACTTGCACGTATGCGCACACACACACACACAGACAGGAACAAAAGACACCAAGCAACGCACAGCAGCAGTGACCGCTAGACACAAAGAGAAGGTCTATGGACTTACGTAGTAAATGCCGCTTACTTATCTGAGTGGCTGGAAGCCAGTTCCGTAGCTGGTAGTCTTATTTGTAAATACTTTCAGTTGTCCTAAGCCTCAGTCTCACATCTATGAAATGGGGATGATAACTTCAGCCTCCCTCTGCATAGGATGGCTCTGAGATTTGAGTTAAGTAATGGCCGTGAAGCCGATGCCTAGCACATAGTGGGTGTTAAGACCTTCATTTCTCCTTCCCTCTGAACCCTTATCTCACAGTGGCTGGATGGTTATCTCATCCTCCTCTGTGTCCCTTCCCACCTTCAGCTTCCCTCCTGATGGCTCTGCCTTTTCCTGTGTTGGTGCCTTTGATGGAGCGCTTTGCCCTGCTTGGTGTACCCTTTCTTCCCCTGTCTATAAAAATAGCGTTTTTCTTTTAAGGCCAGCACGAGCCCCACTTTCTTTTTGCTGACAGACATCAGCTTACAACAGATTCTCTTTTTCCTATTGGTATTTAACCTTGTGTGGCCTAGTGCTGCCAATTGATGTCTCTGCCGAAAGCTCTTCAAGGGCAAAAATCCATGTCTGATCCATCTCTGTATCTCTTATACCAGCACAGTGCAAAGACCATGGTAGGTGCTTACTAAATATTTGTTGAATGATTTAAAAAAAAAAATCTCAGGCTCCCTAGAGCAGTCACCTTTATCTGTGGAGTGTGACCAGGACAAGGAGACCAGCAGGAAGAACAGGACTCAGGAGGTCCTCTGAGATGAGGCCAGGTCTGTGTACAGGGCTATTCTGCCTGGAGCTGGCCCTGGACCACGTGGTCTCAGGAGCTCCTCTTGAGCGAGGGGCCCACTGATGAGCTACTGATTGGCCAACTCTCCGGTTGCCATTTGGAGATGTGGTCTGACCCCCTGCTGGCTTGCATGCCCAAGGCACAAGCCTTCAGCATCCCCTGGTGTCTGGGTGTGGCACTGGGATGCCTGCTTCTGTCTTCTGAGGGTACCAGTTGCTTTCTGCCTACATAGAACTCGATTCTCGGCGTGACCTCTAGATGAGTCATTTTCTGTCCTTGAGGAGCTTGACAGAGAGGCCAGAGAGAATGAAGGTTAAATGGAGATTTATGAGTGTTTAAAGAAAGGAATGGGGTGGGGTTGAGGGGTGCTTGGGAGGGCAAGGGAAAGGAGGGAAAGTTTGGCAGTGTTTTTGTCCCTTTTGTGAACTATTTAGATTCCTATGTCCCCTGCTCTTCTTTATCTCGAGGAAATGATGTCACCATACACTCAGGGGCTCAGGCCAGAAACCCAAGTGTTCTTTACCTCCTTCCCCATCTGTCCCACCTGTGGTCTGTCCCACCTTTTCCCCGTGTTCTAACCCTCGTCTGACGATCGCTCACCTCTCTGCCCCTTCATCACCTCTCTCGGGCTCCC
Source organism: Cervus canadensis (assembly GCF_019320065.1). Taxonomy (NCBI): domain Eukaryota; kingdom Metazoa; phylum Chordata; class Mammalia; order Artiodactyla; family Cervidae; genus Cervus; species Cervus canadensis. The sequence continues at coordinate 98,852,206 of NC_057388.1, forward strand.
ATGAGGTCCTCTCACTGTCTTTCTGGAGCCAGTCTTGCCTTTTACAACCTACCCTCCATCACAGCCAGGTCGGTGGCTTCAAGATCTCCATAAAATCGTGGCACTCTTCTGTTCAAAACCCAATTATGATCTCCAATTTCACTAAAAATTAAACTCCAACTCTTTTTTGCTATGTAGCATAATTTCCTCAGAAAATGAAACATAGTACCACCATGTAATTCAGCAATTCCACTTTGGAGTATTTGAACTATTAAAAGATAAACTGAATAAGCATATTAAAAACTTTAGGACTTTATCTGAGCCAAAATTGGCTTGGATCTGGCAGTGCCAAATCAGGAATGGTTAGGAGGACTCGACTGTCAGGAGTTGAGGGGAGGAACTTTTATAGAGAAGTAGTGAAAGTGAGGAAGTTATGTGATTGGCTGTAGCTTAAGTGGTTATGTAATTTGAGAAGGAAAGCTGCTGTCTGTGATTGGTTGTCCTTAGGTTTTGATTTCTTTTTAAAAGATTTAATTTT